>NW_009259980.1:207901-315802 GCF_000687185.1 Egretta garzetta
CACTAGCTACCGGCATCCAACTGGACTCTGTCCCACTGATCAGAACCCTCTGAGCCCTGCCATTCAGCCAGTTCCCAATCCACCTCACTGTCCACTCATCCAACCTGAGCTTCCCTATGAGGGTGTTATGGGAAACAGTGTCAAAAGCCTTGCTGAAGTCAAGGTAGACAACATCCACCACTCTCTCCTCATCTACCCAGCCAGTCATGCCACCGTAGAAGGCTATCAGATTGGTCAGGCATGATTTCCCCTTGGTGAATCTGTGCTGGGTACTCCTGATGATCTTTTTTTCATTCACTTGCTTGGAGAGGACACCCAGAATGAGTTGTTCCATCACCTTTACAGGGACAGAGGTGAGACTAACCGGCCTGTAGTTCCCTGGGTCCTCCTTCTTGCCCTTTTTGAAGACTGGAGTGACATTGGCTATCCAATGCTAGTCCTCAGGCACCTCTCCTGTTCTCCACAACCTTTCACAGATGATGGAAAGTGGCTCAGCAATGTCATCTGCCAGTTCTTTCAGCACTCGTGGGTGCATTCCATCGGGGCCCATGGACTTGTGGGTGTTCAGCTTCCTTAAAAGATCCCTAACCACATCGACAGAGGGAAGGTCGTCCTTTCTCCAAGCTTGCTCGCTTACCTGCCAGGACTGGGGAGCCTGAGGGCCAGCCTTGGCAGTGAAGACTGAAGCAGAGAAGGCATTCAGTCAGAAGTCAATGCCTCTTGCAATTATGTGCTATATTGTCTCTGTTTTGTTATTTTACATACTGTACCGAAAAAAACCCCACTGGAGGTACACCTAATAGACTGTATCTAATATCCTTTAAAGGAATAGAATACTTTTTAATTCAGCCTGCAATGTAGTAGAGGCAGCTTCCTACAGGTTGTCTCCTGCACTCCCAAGGTATTTCTCAGCAATCTTCTGTTTTTGTCACGGTTGGCAGATTTTGGTAGAAAGGCCTCTGTTATTGATATGAATATGTCAAGGCTGTATCTTTACAAACTTTCAGTTCCTGGGAGTTCCTAATACTTTACTCCAGTGGGAGTGAGAATGCATAGGGAAAAATTACACATTTCTATCATTTTCAGTCTTCTCTAATATGTCATTTGTGGTATATCACGTATGCTTGAAGTTTCATTATTTGTGATTTGTAAAAATTGAACAGAAATGGTAAATTATAGACAACAATAAAAAATTCACAGATACACCTCCATTTTTATTTTCCATCATTCAAACTGACACAGCTTTCCTAAGCAGCCTCTAAGGGTGATGAAGGGCGAAAACATTTTACACGACTGTGTTCTACCTTATGAAAAACAGTACTAAAAAAGGAGTATTAACCATAATTATCCTTCATGGTAGTATATTCCTTGCCTTCACAAACATGTATCAGTGAGACACATGACAGTGGGATTTCTGGCAGAGTAATAAGGTATCCCAGACCACATAAAGGGAAATAGCAAATGTACTGGCAGGAAGCCCAGTGGGTTTAATCATATTTTCGCACTTGTGTGGCGTTTATATAACCAAATGTGGACATAATGAGAGAGAACCCCTCTCTTTCCCATTATATGATTATTCACACAGCTTACAATATTTCATTTACAGATTACACATCTGTTGTCATGTACCTTCAAGCACTGTCTTGACTCTCTGTGTCTTAGACAGAGCTCCACTGGTTGAGTTCTGAACACTACTGAACAAACTGCCAGTCTCGCACACCATCAATGCTTTAATTACAACTTACCTACTTGCATAAACAGCACTCCATAGATTCAGTCAAGAATTCAGTGATAAAAATTAAAAATCTGCAGTTAATAAATACTAGATCATTTATTGCAAAGAGAATCTTCATGAAAACTTCTGTGCACATTAATCAAACAGTAAAACAAGGAAGAGTACTCATCATTACTATAAAGTATACTTAAGAAAGATAAACAAGATTTAGTTTTGGTTTTTTAATAGAATGTCAGAATTTTTTTCCATATCATTTTATTCTTTTTCTTCTTTTTATTTTCATTTTAATGGAATTGTGAAAACTTTCACCAGTGGAGGATCTAATGCAAGGTCAAATATATAGAGTTATGTTTTTAATTATAAAGGTAGTTGGATTTGATACATAGCACAACCAGGAACTAGAGGAAGTATTTGAACAGGGTGGCATGATTAGAGAGGCCTTTAGCAAGAGCATGCTATGTTACAGGATAACCATAGGGCAGACTGTGTTTGATATAGTGCTGAATTTGTGGATAAAAAGGGTGCTGATGCATTTGTTTCCAGGATCAAGCATCCTATCTGAGGAAAAAAACTCCATGGTTTCTTTGGCCTACCTTTAAAAATTAACTCAGTCATATGACTGGAAAAGGGAGGTATCTTTAATCTTCTGCAATCTTACAATATAATATAAATCAACCTAACTAGACTTTCCTTTATTCTGCCAAGACCTACTCTTCTGTAAGTCTATAATATTAAGGTTTGTCAAAAAAAGACATACAGATTTTTTTAAAGTAAGGTAGAGTAGCATTTAGCCTTCCCTGCTAAAAAAATTTAAAAAATAATTAAAAAAAAAAATCCTGCCTATGCCTTCTCTTTCTCCAATTCTAATACAAACATTTATGTGAGACAGGCAATGATGGAAGATAGACCACAGTAGTGACAATATACATTAATGCAAAAATGAGATTTGTCAGGAGATGGTCTAAATACCTTTTAGAAATTAGTCAGAAAATACAGGACTATTGGAAGATTAAGGTCGTAGGCCTGCAAAGTCTCAATTTTGCAGAGAATTTCAGCCATAGAGAGTTTAGAAGATTTTCCTAGAGGGTGATTTTTCTTTGATTCCAAATCCATTATCTGACAGAACAGTTAAATAGGTAGGCTTATACCACCCATCAGGCAAGGTATTTTTTTCTTTAAAAAGTAGAGATGCATATTTCTGTTAGAGCTTATTATTATGCAGCATTACAAGTTTATTTTCATGCCTTTATTAGATCAATGTCCATCTTAAAGTGTAGTTTTACACAAAAAATTAAACAAGGATGAACAAACTTAACGATACTGCAAGAGCAAGAAGCTTATCAATGTGCCTACTAAGATATTCTGATGGGGAACCACCATGCACAGACGAACTCTGGAGCTCAGCCTAGCTAGATATTGCTCAGCAGAAAGAATAATGGGCATTTTTTAATGTTCCCACTGCAATTATTTGTTTAAGAAAAATCCCTACTTTTTTTTAGAAAAGATATTTAGGAATGTAGTTCAAGGGTTTGCTCCAAGTATTAAGCCTGCACAGTATTTTCATTTGGGATTTGGGATTTTAACCTCCTGAGATACTGATAATAAACTAATTGAGTAAGTAGCTTGTAACTATTTGAACTTGAGACATTCCAACTCTGTGAATAAGATTTAGATACTTAGAACAAAATACGGGAGCAGAACAGCATGCTGGAAAACCCCAGCACCATAAGAGCAGTCTCAGTTTCTGAAACCAGTGAGAGTCCTTCCCAACAAATTTTTTGGACTTCAAGCATGCTTCATATTGACAAGGGCAATAAGAAAGGGTCATAACTTACTCTTTGTGTGACCTAAATCTATATACTCCAAAAGACTATTTTAATGTAATGAAACAATAAGGAACATGCAGCCACAGTTCCTTAAAATAAACCAAAAATATTCCCATTTAAATTTAGCATTTACTTCAAAAAGTGAATTATTAAAATAAAATATCCCGACAAAGAAAAGTAATTTCCAATCAAGCATAGGTTCACAAATGAGCACTAAAAAAAGTTAAACCTCCACTTTCTGCCCCCACTGAATTTTAGTCCAAATAGATTTGGTTTTACACATGGCTGCAACTGAAAAAACATTTATCAGGGGTGTCTGAGGAAACCAGAATCTAAAATCTTCAACAGCAAAAATTAATCCAATTAAAAGTTTCTTTTTTTAATAAAATAGGTAAAAGATTATAATGACCTCACAGTAAGTGTCCCTTCTTCACAGAGGCACAAGCAAGTCTGTGTTTCCAATGAGCTTAATGGAAGCACATCCGAAGTCACCAGTGATTAACTGTCAAACTACCAGAGCCTCTGTTGTTTCATTATCCTGTTTATGAACCCATACTGTCATACAAATTCACAACCAAAAGAAAACCTCCCTTGTAGTAGCCCAAATTTTTCCATCAGCTTTTCAAGAAAGAGCTTAAAGAGAGAATATTAATAAATCTGAAACTTGAAAACATCACTGTGCACAGCTCATTCAGAAAACAATATTAAATTACAAGCAAAACTGAGGGACACATTCCTTATAATACAGCATTTTAACTAAGTACTAATTCTGTTACATTATTGCTTATACAACAAAGTCATAGTTTGGCAACAAATCAGTTCTTAATACAACAGCATATTTACTCTGAATTTCTTAACTATTTCATTTTCACGGCTGGGAAAACAAAGGGGAGAATTCTTCCCCAATGGGGCAGCAAAAGAGTTGTAGAGGTTGTTTAAATGCACTAAAGAAAGATGAGTCATGCAGAGAAGACCTAACACTGTTTTCTCCTCCTGCCAGGGGTCAGAGACACCCATACGTACAAAATGGGCAGGGACTGAAGGGAACATGATGAACTAAATGTCATTTATGAAGTAGTCTCCTTTCCAATTAAATGATTCAACCTTCCAGGGTGAATATGCGGGTGTGTGCATGTGAATATCTCCCTACACACAGAGACACATGGATATATTATAGGCTGGAGCTTTTGGGGTGTATGTGTGGCCATTTTCCTACAGCAGCTTTTCCACACAAATGAGACCACACTCCCTTTTAGCAGCTCCTCTCCTTTCTCATTATAGTTGAGATAGTACTCTCCACTCAAAGCTTTCCAGCTGTGCTACCCTTTTCCATCACTGCCACCCCTCTGGCTGAGTCAGTAACCAGAGTTAAGGCAACCAGCAGGGCTGAGATCTGGAGAATACCCTTTCCTCGTTTTTAGCTTCTGCTCTGCCTCTGGCTTGCAGTAGTCATTTCTGGCTGAAATCACTGGAGATTTATCTAGCTAATGAACACCACTCATTTGAATTCCTACCAGGATTTTTTGGGGAGTTCACTAATGACCCTCTCTAGACACCTTAGTAGGCAATGTGACTACCACATTGCATTCACTCCCCAACTGAAGCATTTTAAGTAGAAACTTGATGCAAACATTCTAAACTGAAACAACCCCATGCATCCTCACTTCCGAAGGCCAGAGTTAGAGACCTCTGCCCACTGTGCTCTGAATATAACTCATGCAGAGCAACAGTTTTGTTGTCATTTTCTTCAAAAAGGACAGATCTTCTACTGCTAAAGCATATGTTTATAGATGCTTGCAGAAGTGGAAGTTCAAAATTAAAACTACTTTGCAGAACAGAACCTAAAGAATGGCTTTGTTTATTTTAAATAATCTGGTAAAAGATTTATAGTGTTCTAGAGTTTAGAGAGTACCTTGCTGGAGAAAAATAATTTAATAAGATCTAGAAGCCTAACTCTAGCAATGGCCCACACTTACAGTTTCTAATTATCAGGAGGGAGAAGTAGTTTATCTACCCAGTTGCACTAAGTTACATTGCAGAATATCTTCATAATCCTAGCAATAAGTCAGTTCATGCCCTGAAGCATTAGGATTGATATCCCTTGTAATTTTGAATCTTGAGAGAATACTGACAAATGATATTTTTGTTCTTTTGGAGCTCCAAATATCAGGTTTAAATAAGAGTTACTACTATAAAATTTGGTCACATTGCTCCTTCTCAGTAATACCTTTCTTCATTTTCAGGAGAAAAATCTTAATAATACTGCTTAGAATCCTTTAACTCTAAAAAAACCCAAAGAAAAGGCCAGAGTTTTTTTTCAAGATGGCCTGTATCAGTGGTTCTTTCCTCTAGTAAACATGTTTAAATTAAAAAAAAAAAACCACAAAAAAATTTTTAGCCTTTCATGAGAGCGAAGAAGAAAATAGGAAAAAAAAAGGAATATTTTAAAACTCTACAGAACGCAAAGCAGCCTGTTACAATCCCACCCATCCACTACTTATTCTTCATTAAACATCAGGGTGTGAAGGAGGGTGATAAATTCCTTCCCAGTTTAATAATACAGGAACCCATGTAAGTTAATGTGTGCTGCAACATTCACAGATGAGAAAACTGTCAGCACACAATATGCAAATGCAACTCAAAATTTTTTCTCTTCCAAAGTGAATGGAACTTTTGCTTGGTTTTAGTCACAGCCTTTTACATAGAAGGTTTGGCTTTGTTTGGTTTTTCCTTATCCAAATCTTCTTACTTGCTCTTTTTAACCAAGGGACTATAGACTATCAACATCAATGCAAACCAAGCAAAATAATTTTTTTTATTTCTGTAATGGCCATGCCTGGGAATGCCATCCCCACACTCTCTTTAAAATGCCAGTCTTTACTCCAGAATGCTACAGTCTAAAGTACAGACTGAAAGCAAGAGCTAGTCAAGGTAGACAGGGTCAGGGAAGTGAAAGACAACAAAACAAATTGGGTTTGGCAGAAAAACAGAAGCTTCAATTTGTCATTTGCCTAAGCAATAAAGGACAGCAGTGATAACTCATAAGGAAGGCTTGAAAGGTGGATAAATAGTGGCTGGGAGTGCTGCTGCAGTGTGAGAGAGCTATCAGTCCCAGATTAGTTGGGGAGTTTTCAGATCCCAAGGCGTAACTGAGCAATTTTCTTAATCTTGGTGATTTAGGATATATTTTCATTGCTGTCTCAACTTATATGTCTACAAATGCTCAAGTCCAGCTTTATCTCTTTTCTCCCATAAAATCCTTAAGTGTGCTTATTTGTCCTTTGCACTCAGTCTCTTTTACAGGTGGGAATGCATTTCTAAACCTGAGCTATGCTACAGGTTTATCTTTCCCTGATACCAAAAACCAAATTGGATCATCAGTCACAAGTTGTCTGGCCATTCATGGAAAGGCTCAGAGACACTAACTGGAATAATTGAAACACTGGTTCTTCATTTCTGTATGAACTTTCAACCCTAAAGCATTAGATCCACAAGTATCACACTTCCAGTTAACTGTACAGTGCAAGCAGTAAACACTTAAACTGAAAAGGTTTTAAGAATAGTTGCTCAACTATGATCCTCCTACAGAGCAGTTTTTGGTCCTCACTCTGAGCATAAAAGTCACACATACATCATCCCTCAGCATCCTATGATTATAAATAGAGAGAAATGATGAAGATTCACAAGTAACATCAATGGCTTCTCACAGTCTTTCAGAGTTAGATTCCGCTCTTTGCATCATCCCTGGCCGTGTTCTGTCTAAATTAAAGTCTGACTCTGTAAATGTTCATTGAAAGAAGGCTCTGTTGAGTGAAGCCGTCCTAGATAGCAATACTTTTGGGATTAGTCTTTTTTAGTCTTAATTTTTACCTGTTTAGAACAGAAGGAATGACAGATACCAAGTAAAGAGGAGTCTGTTCTGAAGCAGAAAAAGCCCATAACCAGGCTACTATGAAAGAAATTCAGATCTTCCACTAACACATTCTGGGATTCCAGGTAGATTCATACTGCTGTCTTGGCCCGTGTGCTTGGCAAACCTGATAAACAAGGCCCAAACTCTGCCCCAGCCACAGCTGAACATAATTCAACTATTCCAATTCAGTGCGAAGTGAAAAGGTGGGCATTGAAAGCAACAGCTCTGCAAACAGCTGAGCGTCCAAATCCAGAAACCTGTGCAGAATGAACATCAAAGCACTTTGACATGTGACCCAAAGTTCATAATCTTCACCCAAATTTGAAAATGGTGGTTACCACCTTTGACGATATTACAGCAAGTTATGACATTTGGGAATCTGCTCCACTGCGGCTTTGTGTTTTGTAACTGCCAAGTCAGACTCTGTGATACATTCAGGTTGTTTTGCAGAACTTCTGCCATACTATTCTCTTTATGATGCATGATTTTCATTACTCAGTGCCTATGATTTCAGCCTAGGTTTATGGGAACAGCCTGCTAGTTATTACACTTAAAGAAGTGTCTCATGCTGCGCATCACTGTGACAGGCAATTACTTCCCACTGAGTAATTAATTATTAATACAAATATTTATTTAAGAACTATTCCTAGTAAAAGTTATAACTATTTTTACTCAAAAAATATGAATAACACAAGTAATTACCTCCATTTTGTTTTTAAAATAATATCTATGCAGTCACTCTAAAAAATGACAATGCATCAGGAAAATAATGTCTCTTGAATAAAGCCAGCTATCAATTTTTTGCTCAGGTAGTAAAGCCAGTCCGTGATTCCAGGCCTCCTTTAGGAATGAAAGCAAGGACCAAGGAGGGGCAAGAGTTGCGCAGGCAGCTCTAGGTAGAACAGTGGAAAGGGATGTACAAAAAACCCAAAGAAATTACTGCACATCTAAAAAAATATAGCTACTCTATCTTAGTCGCACACAAAACACTCAAGTGCATGAACAAAGTAGAGCCATCAAGCAACTCAGCGATGCCTCCAGGCAGCTTGCTGGGTTGGAGCAGAAGGGTGTGCAGGGGCAGAACCGAGGTCTGCTCTGGAGAGCCAGTGGTGAGGAGCACTGTCTCTCTGTGGGTGCTGCTAGAAGATGGCAGAAAGCTGCTCCTAGGCCTCAGGCTCAAAATGCATTTGATTACCAAGTCTAGTGACTGAATTTAAAACATTTTGCAGCAAGGCAGGCTAGAAATAAAACAGTTGGTGAAGAAGGTTAGGAACTGGCTCCCTCCCTGCTCAACACCCACTCTCAGCTAAGTGTGGCTTGTAAAACAACCTAGCATACATGTGGCACGTTGGCAATGGAAGACACACAGAAGGATGCAGAGCTCATCTTAACCATGTGAAACAAAAGCAACACAATTTCAGAACAGTTCCAGAGGTCAAATTCTCTATCTTCTAATTCTAGTGCTATAATAGAAATGGAGAGGAAATTACCATTGATTCAGATGGGCATAAGTAGAAGAAAAATTGGTGCAGAAGTCTGATCAAAGGTTCTATATATTTAATTATGTGAAATAAGCTTTGAAGGAAATTAATAATGTTGATGAAGTTTTTCTTGCATCTCAATCTTTAATTGGAATAAATAGGAACTTTTTAAAGGTTTCAGGTTAAGTAAAATTTCAGGGAAAAGAAGTTTTTTTGTTCAAAACTATTTGCAAAACACCCAAAGAACACAATATTTGTACGTCCCTAGCATGCAAAAAAAATCCATTGCTCTGCCATAACTTTCTTCTTCCAGTACACAAATATATATTTCAAAATTTCCTACAAAACAATTGTCATTTTTAACATCTCTGGTTAGAGGGCAATTTGTAGAGTTACAGCTATTC
Source organism: Egretta garzetta (assembly GCF_000687185.1). NCBI lineage: Eukaryota > Metazoa > Chordata > Aves > Pelecaniformes > Ardeidae > Egretta > Egretta garzetta. The sequence goes on from NW_009259980.1 coordinate 217,261, forward strand.
AAATGAGCAGATGTTCTGTTTTCCAGGGGGAAATCATAAGGATATTAGAGTAGCTACAGAGCAATGAACTGTTTGTCCATAGGCCTGGTTTCAGTGTCTCTGTGCCTGTTTACTCTTTCAAGGACAGGGCTGCAGTGATTGAGAAAACAAAGATGCCAGACGTACCTCCTCTTTATTGATGATAAATACCACAGAATAGCACTGTGTGATAGGAACAGTTTAATTTTTTCCTTTTTGGTTTGCCAACAATATCAACTGTGGCTGAGCTCAAGTCTGGAAAAACCACAGGATCATCTTATTCATGGGAAGGAGCCATAGTGTATCTGTGAAGCAGTGGGAGCTATTCCTTCTGAACAGCTATCTGAACATAATTTTTTTTTTTGCATGCAAAACCAAAATAAAATAAAATGAAATGAAGTCAAATTCCTCCCTGCAGATCTTTTATCCTGATTACATACAGCCTCACTTCTCAGCAATACATATCCTTTACAAGCACTATCAAACCGACACTATAGCAATGCTGCATCAAACAACTACAGAACAAGTATTTACACCTCCACTGCAAATCTCTGCATGGCTGAAACTTCATGCAGAGCTGTTGGAGCACTTGTGAAATATGTTTTGAGAATTTCTAAGCATGCTTACATGAGACACCTGACAAGTCATCTGGAACAATGATCAGGGCATGCCCCAAATTTCAAGAAGTAAATCTTATCTATCAAGGTTATCCCTCTAAATGAATTGTCTAAATAAAGAGACAAAAAGGCTGTCCTTAATTAAAAGTGTGATAGTTAAAAAAAATTTTAAATTTTCTTTTACAAACAAACTAATGCTGCTTCACTTCTCTATAGGCAAATCTTTCCTCTTCCTTCAGAAAAAGTTTCATGCATCTTAGCTAACATAAAGTCTCAACATGCCTCAGCTGATCTGAATTTCTCATATAGACACATGAATCAGCACCTCACCACACCAACTCTCCCTCACTGGGAGGGTACAGAGGAAATAATACTGAAAACATCATCCAAAAGGTGGGTGTTTATTATGCTCTTGCATAACAAACTACCTAGAATGTCCTTCCCTCCTGCATGTATCATCAAATCTTTTGTGATCCCACATCTCTGGGAACTAAAATCAACAGAGGAATTCCAGTGGACTTTAACATAAGCATTATAAAATAATGCCTTCATGAAATATGCTCCTTTAGTTTATATTTAAGTACGTTTTACGCTAATTTTCTTCTTTCCACCATGAGGATTAAAAAGAGTAATATCTCCAGCTACCTCAAAAAGCAAACTATGTGTGCTGGTTTTGGCTGGGATAGAGTTAATTTTCTTCATAGAAGCCAATATGGGGCTATGGTTTGGATTTGTGCTGGGAAGAGTGTTGATAACACTGGGATGTTTCTGTTATTGCTGAGTAGTTCTTACACGGAGTCAAAGCCTTTTCTGCTTCTCACCCCACCACACCAGTGAGTAGCTTTGGGGTGCACAAGAAGTTGGGAGTGGACACAGCCGGGACAGCTGACTGCAACAGACCAAAGGGATATTCCAGACATCATTCTCAGCCTATAAAGCCGGGGAAGAAGTAGTAAGTGGGGGATGTTTGGAGTGATGGTGTTTTGTCTTCCCAAGTCACCATTATGCGTGATGGAACCCTGCTTTCCTGGGGATAGCTGAGCACCTGCCTGCTGATGGGTAGTAGTGAATGAATTCCTTGTTTTAATTTGCTTGCATGCACAGCCTTTGCTTTCCCTATTAAACTGTCTTTATCTCAACCCACGAGTTTTCTCACTTTTAACTTTCTGGTTATCTCCCCCATCCCATTGTGGGGGGGGCAGGGAGCAAGCAGCTGTGTGAGGCTTTGTTGCCCGATAGGTCAGACACTATGAGGCAAGAATCAAGGCTGAACATAACCTGCAGAGACTCTAGCAACACTTGGCAGTGCTCAACTGACTTGGGTTAGGAACCTTTACGTTAAAAAAATTGCATATATCAGATTACCTAGGAAATCTGACTCATCTGTCAGTAACTTTAGCCATCATTTGTCTTTGAAAAATCACAGTTACTGACTGTGATTAAGCTACTACTTAAAAAATAAATCAATACGGGCAAAGTACTACTCTAAGCTCATATTCACTCATTGTTGAAAGCTCCTTTAATATTTCGCAAGTCCCACTGTCTTCTGCTGCTGGCATTTGTTGAAAGGTCAATTTCATTTTAGGAAGCCCAAGATGCAAGGAGCTACAGGCTCCCCTGCATGCCTTCCTTCTGTTCTCTTAAAAAAACCAAATCAAAACAAACCCACTTTCTATAAAATTAAAAAAAAAAAATTTTAGTGATCCTACAATTAATAGCTTCATACGATGCTGTAGTGTGCATATTCTCTATCTATGGTGTGCCACAGAAGAAAAAAAAGGTTAGTGTTATACATCAGCTCTGATGAGTTTCTGCATCAAGTGTGTGTTTAATTCCAGGAGAATCAGTACAGTCCAAATTTTTTTTTTCCCCAAGACCCATTTCACCACATGGGAAAACAGATATTATGCCATATTTATTTCTCATTCAGTTTCCATCACTTCTGAAAGTAAGACTTATAGTTTTCCCCTTGTCTACAATAAACCCAGGCATTTTAAAACAATTTTATAAGCATTTCAAAAGCACCATTTTCCAAATATTTTTTTGAGCAGTTCCATTTTCATAGTCACCTTGGACAAATAATGCCAAGCCAAATGTTTTTAGTACTTTGAGTAAATTGAAAACGAATTATTTAGGAGAGCTCAGGAGTAAGGAAACGGGAATTTTGACTTAAGTGATTTGTGAGTGGTTAAATCAAATGACAGCAGCTTGGAGCCACAGGCTACCAGCTGAGCTAGGTATAACAGCATGAAACTAAATAAAAAATGTTGAAGCAGCAAAATAAAATGCAGCCAGTGGCACTCTAGAGCAGAGTCCCTGCACATGACAAAGCCTATTTCTGACCCAAGGTTGTAAGCTTTCAGGCCAGCACTAAGCAGAAGATTTAAATGCATGTCTGAACTCTGCATACCAATAAATCCAATGCAATGAGGCATTAGCTAGGAAGACTCCTTTCATCTACCTGTTTGCTTGTGATTCCAGCAAGTTCAGGGAACAGGAGAAAGCTGTGATAGCATATATCCAAATGGGATATTTGTTTTCTGCCTTCAGAACTTGACAATCTGCCAGGTAAGGGAGCAAACATTACTTTTCCAAACTTAGTAGGTTTGCCAACCTCAGATCATAACATAAATTCAAAACTTAAGAGAAAATAAATCAGAGACATAAAAGGTCAAATTTTACACATAAAAACTTAGATTAGAAGTACTGTATCAGTCAGCATGGCCTTTCAACCTTTCAAGCACTTCATCTTGCCTGTTATTTGCTGGTTAATCATTTAGGTCTGTTTCTCAAAAAGCATGTTTTTATCATAACAAAAACAAAATTCAGATTCTTCAGAGGAATAATGAAAACATTGCAAATACAGACTTTGAGAGAACACTTCAATCCCTTTGTCAAAACTAAATCCAGAGCAATAACCTGGAGTATCCAGCAGCAATTTGACTAAAGTGGGATCCATGGGGCTAAGTAAGGTCTTCTGAACTCGATAAAGAATTCCTTTCTCAGAAAAAATGAACACAAAAAAGTTACAATCAGTCTCTTCTTTCCCCTGGAAAAATCCCTCTGACTTCATGATAATTTTCATGAGAACAGATTTAAATGTTACAGTAGTTGCCAATAGGCAAAATGTTCACTAGTGAAGGAGGAAAAATTTTGTGCAAATTTCTTTATTTAAAAAACCACAAAACCCCCAAAGCTTCCCATAGAAGAAAGGATACTGGTACAAGAACTTTTTTTAAGGGTTCTCCGGAGAAAAAAAAGTACAAGCAGTTCCCCAATCAAGTACATTAAATCAGGTAGAACTGAAGTATTCATAGTCTTGCCTGAAAACAATGCAATTCTCTGATTAAATTTGCTTATGTGATTTCTACATACAGCAACAGTGCAAGGGACATCACGCACAACCAATGAGCCAGAGTATTATCACAGGACTTGAGAATTTTAATAGATTTCTAGTGCCAGTCTCCTGTTAGACACAGAGTCTAGAAAGGGGAGAGAAGGTTAAATCTAGCAGCAATATTGTGAAAAAACAGCACCATTTATAGGCAATTCGCTATCAGAGATGAGACAAATTGAAAAGTGTTTTTACATTTCATTTTTAACATTTCTTCTCTGACTGCTGGTCAGCGGTCAAATATTAGCTCACCACTAAATACGGTGTTCATCATTTAAGGTTGCTAAGTGGTGAGCTGCTAGTAAATACACAGAATGGACAGTCAGGACTATTTTTGAAAGCTTTGATCACCCCGTTAATGCTACGGGAAAAAATATAAACATGATCCAGTAAGGTAGGTTGTGGTTAATGAGAAGAATGATGTCTAACATTTAAATATGTTTATCAGACGCAGGCAATGTATTTGGAAAAATCTTAAGCTTTCAGCTCTGAGAATTATCTATGCTTTAATAGCATTCAGGGAAACAATGAGCCAATGTAGAAACTGTCTGTTGAGTCACTGAACGTTGGTTAGTTCAGTCTGAATGCATACACAGCAATGTACAGTGCTACCAGTTGGGAATGAGTGGGACTTCATTAACATACAGAGAAAGAAACAAGCATGCTCGTGCATTGTATCTTCTGTTTCACAGTTTCATATTTTACCTATAGGAATTTTGGTAAATGAATAACTTCTAGGGGACCTTAGCAAAAATCAGCAGTCACACTCTGCCTACAAAGAAAACAGCAAATGTGTTTAAAATCACTTTTTACCATATGCAGTGAAAACCATTACATGCAGTCAACATTTTCAAGTCATTGTGCTAATGAGATAAGACAAGTTGTGTGACAAAGAAAGCAGCATGTTTCTCAGTGGTGAGAAGTAATGAGTCCATTGACCAGTACAGAGAACCTGAAACCTTGGCTGTTTTCAAATTAGGCACTCCCCTATTTGGCAAGACACTCATCTCTGCATTTAGGCTTTCTGTTATACTTTAGGTTTGTGGGGTTGTTTTAATTTATGTTTGGCTGAAACAGAAGGGCATATTCCTTCCGACAGCTGGGGCAGAGATCACATGCGCTCATCCACAACAATGGGATAGAATATCTAGCTAGGCCTTATAGGTCAGTCATCTTACACTGAAGTGTCAATGATGATCTTGTGTCTGTTAAATTAACCATCTTAGCTATATTCTCTACTATCAAAGAGCTAGCTTTTATGAAGAAAGCAGCCAACCAAACTTCACAGGCAAGAAAAAACCTAAATGTCCTTGAAGATTGTGCCCCTCTCATGCTGTGATTAATTAAGCAATTAAAAGTGAGATTGGTCTTTTTAAAGATGTCATAAGATATGGCAATTTCCCGTTACCCAGAATAAATTAAGAAAATATCTTTGCTCCTTATATAAAGGACTAGAGCTACAGGACAAAATGTTGCATGTCTCAGAAATTGCAGAAATTTTCTGTTCTCAAATATCACTGCAAAGCAGGGTGAGTCAGATGGATATACTAAAGCTCTGATCGTAAATAATTTGACTATTTCTATATTACATCAGCAACTCATGTTGCTAGATCAATAGACTTCAGCACTAAATATTTTACCTCTTGAATACAGCTGGACTCCATCAAACCCTAGTGTCTTCTCATCAGCAAAAACCACATGGTCAACAGGAAATGGCTCACATGTGTAAGATTGTGAAACCAAAGCTGATTAAATATAAGAGAGAACCAGAGAGGACAAAAGCTAAGAAACTATTAAAAAAATAAAATTAAAAAAGGCTTCTGAACTTTTTTCTGAATATTTTCTGAATGAACACATAGTTATACCTCTCAGACATTCTCTCAGCTTTTGAAAAGATAACCCAAATCTCCTGTCACTTACCTATTAAACAAAGGCTCAGCAACCTTCACCTTACTTGAGAGGCTTTAAGCTTATAACAATAAAATCAAGCCCTTGTACTCTGTCCTGGCTTCTCTTCAGATATTTTGAAATCATGACTTATCCCTCAGAGTAAGCAGAAGCACAATTCTGTCAAGCTATCTTTGGCCACTGACAGATAGGCTGAAGTATTTCAAGCTTTCTAAGTCACTCTTGTCTTGCCGCTATCTGTTGCAATGACAGTATGTCTCTGGCATATCTTTCAATGAAGACAACGATAATGAGAACAAGAGAAATGGAGTAATATGATCAACAGTTTAAACAAAATTTCATGTCAGTCCTCTTCCTAGTTATTTCCCTATGCTTACTGCAACTTTGAGAAGGAAATCACTTATTCATCAGGAAGTTCATATCTAATACTTCACCAGCTAATGTAGTTTTGATGTCCCACAAGAGTTTTGAAAATACTAATTAAACATAGAATCATAGAATTATTAAGTTTGGAACAGACTTCCAAGATCATCTAGTCCAACGTCAACTCCAAACTACCATGACTACTAAACGGTGTCCCAAAGCGCCACATGTACACATTTTTTGAACACCTCCAGGGATGGTGACTCCACCACGTCTCTGGGCAGCCTGTTCCAATGCTTGACCACTCTTTTAGTAAAGATTTCCTAATATCGAATCCAAACCTCCCTCAGTGCAACTTGAGCACATTTCCTCTCGTCCTGTTGCTAGTTACTAGGGAGAAGAGACCAACACCCAACTCACTCTCAAGGATGGAGATTCTCCTTGGCTCTTTTTGTCGTCGATGTATTTGTAAAAACATTTTTTATTATCTCTTACAACAGTGGCAAAGTTGAGTTCTAGCTGAGCTTTTGCTTTTTTAATTCGTTCTCTGCATGACTTAACAAGAGCCCTGCACTCTTCTTGGGTTGCCTGCCCCTTCTTTGAAGAGTCATTTTTCTTCCCAGAGTCCCAGCAAAAGCACCCTGTTCTGACAGGCCAGTCATCTTCTTAACCAGTTCATATTATGGCACGTGGGCACAGCCTTCTCCTGCCCCTTTAAGACTTCCTGGACTTTGCCCTACAGGACTGTCACCCAAGGGACTTTCTCAACCAATATCCTGAACAGGACAAAGCCTGCCCTCTGAAATCCATGCCGGCAGTTCTGCTGGCCCACCTTTTTACTTCTCCAGAATGGAGTACTCTATCATTTCATGGTCACTAAGCCCAAGACAGCCTCCAACCAACACATCTCTCACCAGTCCTTCTCTGTTTGTAAACAGCAGGTCAAGTGAGGCAAAATGAATTTACCGTAGGGAAGAAAAACTTGTTGTCCTTATTTCTGGCTTCCTACATAGTTTGGCAATAATCATTATTTCAGATAAGGCACAACAGTTTGCAAACACTATGATGAGGAAGGACAGACTGAAAAAAGTCTTCACAATCTATTGGTTTTTGTCATTTCATTTTGCAATATGCATTAAACAGTAAGTGCTTCATACACTGAAAATCAATTATGAGGAAGGAAAAAATATAACAGGACAGGTCATTTAGAAAAAAAATCAGTGACATATTTAGAATGAACATGATCCATACAATCCACTTAATGCAAAAATGTCATGCAACAAATTGACTGACTGTTTTTAAGGTAGGTGGTAGCATATTAACAATATAGCTGTGCCAAGCTTACCGGAAACAATTCACTTATCTTACACAAGTGCTACTCTAGCCAGACCATCACTTAGCATGTCAAACATCCATAACTATCTGATGCACTTAAATGGCTTAGGAAAATATACAGAGTGGAATAATCAATTTTCAGGGGCAGAGAAGCATTCACTGTGTACAGCATTTTGTAGTTCTTATTGAAATGTGTAGTTTTCCTATAGCTACTTGTATGGAAGAATATTTAGAACCTGAAATTACATAACAGGATTATCGCTTAAAAGTGCGATATGAATTCCTTAAAAGGAATTCATAGCAAAATACAGAGAACACCTTACAAATACAAAACTAACATCTTCAGCCAGCAGCATCCTTCATGAGACATATTACAAGATTTCACCATCAACACTGATTCTTCAGATTCACCTAAACTGTTACAAATCTCTGGATTTTTTTATTTCGCAGGAGTAGCAGTAGCATCTATTTCCTGGTTTTTGCACCCCTTAAAAGTAAACATTAATCTTTCCCCTTAAAAGCATAACATGTTTCATCTCTCCATCCTGCAATACTTTATCACCACAAGAGACAGTTTTCTGAAATTGCTGTAAAATAAATGACAGCTCTCAGCTATTTTGTTACTATGTCACAGAAAAAGAGAGCCAGTCCTGTGAGTATGGTCGAAGAACATATAGTCCTATTCTGTATACAGAGCTGGGAAACAGCATGCAATTAAAGCAGTCTAAAGTTTGCTGGATGGTTTCAATAGAGAAAGACTAAAATAGAAAGAGAAAATATAAAATGTTCTGGCCGGCATTTTAATAAAAGTCACAATCCAAATTAGTTCATTAAATGCAAGCTGTGAAAATTAACTTTGATCTGTAAGTCAGTAGAGAAAAGGATAGTAAAGAAAAGTTGTGGTAAACAACTAGATTTTCTAGTTTTGTCTCCTTAGAGCTCTCTCAGAAGAGATCCCACTATTCCTTTGGAAGTTCTTTTCTTCCTAACACCTAGCCATGGATCTGTTCCTCACCATAGGTAAAAGGACACGTTATCATTAGGCTGCAATTAGGCGTGCAACTCCATTACTATTAACAATGTAATGAAGTATAATAAGGCAGAAATAAGAACATTAACTTTTTTAGGTAACAGATCATTCTTAATGGAAACTGTGTGCCTTAATTGCCTATATGTGGTAATAAAAATGTAGCTCATTTTGTTGGTTCCTGATGAGAAAAAGGAAAAACCTAAAAAAAAGAAAGGCACCCCTTCCAACGCTGCCCACAACTAACCAAAACAAGAATGAAATGTTTGCCTTCTGAAAATCGGTGTGAATTTTCCTGTTACTTCAGTTGGGGAAAAATTCACCTCATGACTACTTATTTACTGATTTCAAATATTTTAGTAAGTACAGACTTACATACAAATCTATAGTATCCAGAAGCATGCTAGAATTGTGAAAGTAATCTTGATCATAGCTAAAATAAATCTTAATCGGTATCAGATGAAGCGCATGAGCATTTTTGTTTTGACATCAGGAGGTTTTGAATGGAGCCCATTTGGAGACTGCACACTGAGGCGGATTTCTGTGCTAAACACAGCATTTTATTTGCCAGAAGAAGATTAAAATTTATTTAAAATAATAGCATTTTATCAATTTGAAAGCAAAATGTCTGTTCTCCAGTTCTGGAGTTGAAAGAAAAGCTTTATTTTCTTTGTTATAACTGAACTCACACATTGTTACAGAAAAAACCAAACACCAAAACCTACCTAGAACATCACCAATACACCTATTATTAAAACAGAATAGGGAAGTTATGTTTTCTGTAACTATATTTTGATTTATGCATTTCCCATATTTCCTGCTGCAAAAGGTACTAACTCACAGCAACTGCTATGAACCACAACTTGACAAAGTAAATAGAAAGCTGGCAAAATAGTCGATTAGGTGTGACTGGTGATAGAGATTCATCCAACAATATTAAACAAAGCACTTTCAATCCAAGCCTATGAAGGGTTTTTTGTGTGAATTCCAGCTGAACTAATGAAAATCTTGATATACAGGAAAATTTAGGAAGACAGAACTATAGGAGATTATATGCTTGATTAGGCCAATGGTCATAGATTTTACTGAGCATCAGTTACAGAGGTCAACAATAAAGCTTATAAAATCAGGGTAAAACTGATACTATAGAATCATATGCTTGCAGTTTTATTGCTCTCATGCAAATTACTTGAAGCCTGGCTTGTTATAGGAAGTATAAGGGCTTTTAACAGTTTTGAACTACATTTCTTTAATAATTCCAATTTGTATGGCTGCACAATTCTTTTCTTGCTCTTCCTGTAAGTGACCAATCCCTTTCTTGAATAGTGCCAAGCACTTGGCTTCAGTAATTAGAAACTACCTGTGTAAAGTGTATATAGAAAGCAGAGGGGCCTCGTACTCCTGCTGCAATAAATACATTCAAATCTATGCCAAAAATAGAATTACAGACCTAAGAAAGTGCATGTTGTGCTACTTACTAACAATGTTTTCTTTTTTATTGTTTATTTTGCTTTTATCTAGTTACCTTTGGCAAACTTGTTTGTTTCCCTTCCCTTCATTCTCATAGCATGCTGAACATATTCTGAAATGGCTTTTCTTTATATCAACTGCAAGATATCAACTGTTTTACTGAAAGGCTTCCATTTCAGTACAACTCAGAAAATATTGTGGAAAATAAATATGTGCCAATGTCAATATGATTTTTAAGGTAATAAGTATCTATTTCTTTTCTCCTTATGCTCTTTTTATAGCTGCCATGATGCTGAGGTATGAGAAATTGCACTCTTGGACTGCTGTGAAAACAGGACTCAGGCATCTCACATCTTTTTTCTTGAGCTGCAGAACTCTAAAATGTCTGTTCTTCCAACTGTGCCAGAAACATGAGAGAAAATTTCAGCCATAGAGCTGTGGACCACTTTGAAAATCCTTCTGGCACACAGACTGTTGCATTTTGGTGTTTTTTCTTAGGAAATACTTTTGTTAGGTTCTTCGTGCATCAATATCTGTCCTCTCGTTTATATGTATCTTTTTTTCTTTTTAATAAAAGGTAAAAGATGACATCATTCATGATGCAAGTCCCTTTAAAACAAAAAAGAACAACCCCCTCCCTTGCTTCATCTTTCATTGTAGAACTTCTGCATGTAGAACTTCTACATTATTGAGGTAAGAAAATTACTGCTTTACCTAAGTGTGGTTACATAAAATCAGTATGGATTCACCTCTTCAAGAAAAGGACAGCTTCTTAATCTGTCACTTCTATCACGTCACGGGTCAGATTATGGAAGATGCCTTTAGATGCATCAGTACTTAGCCCAGAAGAAATACCCTAAATAGTTTTCCATATTTTCCTGATTTTTTCTGATGGTACTTAATTGTCAAAGTCACTGAAACAGTAAATCATTGAGACAAGGGAAACCTATGACTCATCCACAGAGATTCAAGTCCTGCTTGTCTTAATATGGCTAGTCATTCTCCAGGCCCAGAGCCAGGATGACTTCAGAGAGGTAAGAAAGATAGAGTTGGTTTTATTGTATGTATTTACAGTAAATTATCAATGGCTCGGGTAGGACTGTTGTTCAGCAACAGCATTAGCTTTTCAGGAATAAAACAAAATAATGTTCAATCAGTGTGTACAAGGTGGATGTGAGAAGTTGCCTCCCATTCTTCCCTCCATTGTGTGTCGGCCACACCACATTCTTTAACATACTTTAACAGAGGTTCATCTCAAAGACTAGCAGACAACTACACCTGGGTTTCTAGGCAAGGTCATCATTATGGCTGGAAGACCCACAGAAGTTGTAACAGCAATATTCAGGTCTCCCCTCTCTCCGCACTGGCAGTAAAGTGACCAATATGAAAAAAGAAAGGCAACTTTAATCTTTAAGAGAAGATAGGAAAATAAAAACAAAAAAATCCAGGGTCCCCTGCACTTCTAAACTCAGTCAATTTATCACTACCCACACCCAATCCTAAACCAGACCTCAGAGTGTGCAGAGATGCTCATCATGCTCTGCCTCCAATGGATGTTCCTGGCACAGCTAGGGGGCAGAGTACTCCATGTCAGGTCCCAAGACAGAGACTTGGTGTTTGATGAAAAGAAGTTGGGATGGGGGAGTGTGAGGGGGTGTTGTTTGTTTTGTTTGGAAGTGTGTTTGTGTACATGCATAAATCCATATGCATGTACCTATACATATATGCATGTACTTTTTTAAAATCATACGATTCAATTTTACAGACTTTCTACTTTAAATCATAGCTTCGGCCAACTGATCTGTTGAAATAAGGCCTAGAGGCCTGCAGTCCTCAAGATTCCTCCCATCGTGTTTTTTGAAGATTGCTCTCTTTGCTCCCAATATTGTCTCTTGGCTTGTCAGGATGAAAACATGTGCTTTGGAAACCTACTCAACCACTTTGTCAAATCCCTTCCAATCTTTTGGTTTCATTTCAGTCCAGCGGCTTGTCACAATATATTAATTCTTTCTAACCAGAATGAAAAATACTTTTCACCAACTCTGCTAGCAACACGCACTTTTTCACAGCTTCTCACAGCTGTACTTTAAATCATAAAGTGCCAGGTACCCCACAGGCAGCCATGGTGCCACAGACAGAGGAAAATAGGCTGTGAGGAAGTACACAAAAAGCTAAAGACAATTTATAAGTTATAGACACTGTACTTCTCTACTGATTTTGGTAACACAGAGAAATACTTGCCAAAATAAGTGTGTGTCTAAGCTCACTCCTGTATGATATATGCTTCTAAATTATTTAGTTCCTGCTTGGAAAACAATCTGGTTCTAAATTCTTTAGAGTGAGGAGTCTGCATACCAAAAGAAAAAAAACGCGCTAAAGCAAACTGAAGAAAATACTAAGCTATGCAATACTCTTTATGTCCTACACAAAGTGAAAATGAGTTTTCTTAAAGCCACAAGTAAATCTCCTTTATTGCTCACTAGTAGTCTCGGGAAGAGCACCAACAGCAATCTCAGATATTCTACTATCTGCATAAATCTGAATTATTTCTGAAACGGACAATAGGGTTGTCACTACACTGGACATTGAGCCTTAGATCCAGGGTTGGGATATGCTGCACTTCATCATTACAGAGCATAAACAGGTATCATACTAATTTTGTAAAATGTATTCATTTGTCCTTGTTATGCATAGACTTCTTTTTCTATTTGATATGCAATACAGCTCTAAATCTCCACTATGCCTCATAACATTCATTTATCAATGGTAGAATCATTAAGTGCATAAAATGATTCAGACAGTATCAGTCTCCTTCCTTCTCTTTCTCTCCTTGGGAAAACATGCAAATTCAATCCCAAATTTGTTTTACTGCTTAAGATCTACTTTCTAGTAAGCCTATGATAAGCTATGGAGCATTTCTGTCTAATTTTCTCATGATTCACAGTGAATTTTCAGAAAGAAAAGGAAATGTTTCGAAACCTTTGGACTAAATAAGTATGTGTCAAAGATCAAAGCGTTACATAAAGGTGGGGCAGTTACAACACCCTGCAAAAAGAGGGAGTAGAATAGTGGATATGGACCACAAGTTGTAGACGTTTCATATCACCCATATAGGTCTTGCCTCTTCCAGTCTATATCCAGCCAATGACAAAGGCATATGTGATTGTACTGGGCCACGTGAACAGGGAAGTGTAGTGGTAGAATGAGAAATTACAGCAGAGAAAGCACCCACTTTCTAGACTTGCCGCTGTGTGGCACTGGCTGCTTTTCTCGTGCTTTGAGCATCCATAGAGCCAACACAGCGGCTCAGCAGCTGCAACTGGCAGGGAGGGCTGAAGAGCTGAAATTATGAAATAAAGCTAGGGATGGTTTATTTACAGCACTACATCAAGGGAACAGAAGGAAAGGGATAACTGGGGGATGAAAGAACATGTTGCCCCTCTTCTAACTTTTCTACTGTGTAAAACACTGAGCAAACTGGCAATACTAAAAAAAATCATCTTTCTGCTATTTTAATATTCCAAAAGGCCCCCGATTATCGTTCTTTATCTGAGGTAGCTCTATGGCCGTCAGTCATAATAAAGGCTGTATTGCACTTGGGCTATAAAGTCATACCACAAAAAAGATGATCCTCATCCTGTAAAGATTGGAAGAGTGCAATGACAATTTAAATAGACTGGCTTAAAATTATGCGTGCATATATATACACACATGTATATATATATAAAAAAGTAGCGTTGAGCTGTATGGAATTTCTCACTGTTTCAACATTTGCTTCCAGACTGTGATGCAAAAAACTATAAAAAAGATTTCTGCTTTCCAGTGTGCCACCATGACATAAAAGAATCATTCTACATAGTCTTCATAACTTTAGTGACTTCCATATCAAACCAAGGTCTACATGGGGCTGAAATATTGGGAACTGGTGGGCAGTCTAACTCTGGACAGATTACTCCTTTTACAACAGTACATTTTAAGATCTGGACTACAAGTATGGATGCAGAATACAATAAGTAAGGATTTGTTTCCAGCACAACCTCGCTGGGAGAAATAATCCAGCTTTGTACTAGGAACAACTGATCAGTTATTTAAGATTAAATCCTTCAGATCTACTGTTCAAGAGTACAAAGAATCCAATCATGATTTAGATGCCTCCTCAGAATATAGGATCAAGAAGACTTTACATATTATGGATCATGAATTGTTTTACAAGACACAAGCAGGTATGAACATCTTTATTTGACAGAAGTGCTTGAAAGACGGGAAGTTTATGTGATGTGTACACCAGATAAATTTATAACAGAGACAAGAAATAATTTCCTTCTTCTAGCACCCACTGCTCTATGGATGGCTACCCTGCTCAAATAAAATCCTATCACTTCTTTCTATTTACACATGACAAACTGGGACCAATAGAAAACTGCCAGAATACCTGGCGTGATTTGCTCTGTTAGTAAGTGCCCTATTCCTGCAGGGCAGCCTGTATAATTACTGCTTAAGAGCAGCTTTTTCACTGACGGTTGACATTTGCAAGAACAAAAGTCACAGATGCCAAAGGAAGAGTAACGATGCAGCCCTGAGGTAAAAACATAATGAACAAAAAAAATGAGGGCGAAGGGGAAGAATAGCTGCTTAAGAGCATCACTGGAGAAACCAGCCATTGCTTCCAGATCTGCAGTTTCCCTGGGGTTCAGACAGATTATTCATTACAGATATTTACCTGGCAAGTGTTGGCATTTTTCTTTAAGATCTATATTGCTCGACACTATTACTGACACAGAACATATTTTTTTAAAGTAAAATATTGATTTTCAGTTAAACTTGCCAGTGTGAAGGCTAAAATGGAACAGGTGAGTTACAGACAAACCTCATATCTTCCATTTTTTCGATATAAAATAAAACATACTAACCCAATCTTTTTAGACCAGGCTATTCTTTCATTTTTCTGTGACCGGAAATTAGATTAATTTTCTCAGCCAACAGAAACAATGGAAGAATATTTCTGCTTTTAACAGAAAAAGCAGAAATATTTCTCTCATGCTGACGTTTGACAATTCTTACAGACTCAGATGCAAGCTTCCTGAGAGGTTTGGCGTACTCAGATTAAATACTATAATCACACACTTCTCTGAAATGTGAACTTGCCCTCCTTAATTTTCTAGAGTGGCTATGTAATGTTATATTGTACTTTTGGAAGTAGCACGAGCAGGAAATTTGTTTGATAAGGGAGGATATTTAGCTAGATATTTGAGTACAGGAAGTAACCCCATTGAATATTCTACTTAGCAATGACTTTCCTTTCTGGCAGCCTGTAGGATGGAATCTATTCCATTACACTGAGAGCAGTATAAGATAGTTTACCAAAAAAACCTACCCACATTCAAGCCCCACATTTGTACACACACTTTCATCTGTATAAGCTTTCTACATACTGAGTAGTTCATTTGCATTCAGTGGACCTTCCGATACCATGACCTTGACTAAAGAAGTGGTCCTAGATCTGTTATCAAATCACAGTTTATTGGACGTGCATAATTCTGTGATGTGCACATAATAGAGATTATCATTCTGGATAGATTGCGGAACAGCTGTACGTGCTGTTGCAGCACATCCTGTCCTTAACTCTGGGACACTGCCCCAGGTAGGTTATTCCTCAAGTTCTCAGTTCAAAAGTAACCAGTATGCTTTACCATGCAACACGCAATGGAAAATATTTTAGATACAACATAAAATTTGTTGCTGACAATGTGCAGTTTCTCCAAAGCTAGAACCGATCTGAGAACAGTATGGGGTATTGAGCAAAAACCGGTAACATTTTCAAGGAAAGCAACAAGGACACACAGTGAAAGAAAAATTTCTACCGACATGAATAATATTTTCACACAAGGACCTCTCCAGCTGATGCTCCCTTTTCTAGTTTTGTACATACCAATTTCAAGACCATCAGAATGCAAACATGTAGTTATATACATGCAGAGAAGATAATGAACCTGCTGCTGAGGCACATGAAAGTGACAGGTTAGAACTATGGCTGGAGTATGTTCAAAAGAAGATTGATAATAGAGAAGAATAGCAGTAAGTTGCAGTAAGTTCCAGCAGCCTTTTCAGACTCGTGCTGGTTCCTTTTATTCCATTATATTGCTAAAACTCGCTTCAGGAAGAATATAAACATGAAAATACTTTGAGCTTTTTCATCCTCTTCAGAGACAGCTAGCAAGAGCTCCCAAAGCTCAGAAGCTGTGCATGATAAGAGGGGTGGAGAAAAGTTTTTGTTTATTTATGTTTCCTTTATGCAGAATAGAGCTCTTCTGACAGCATGGTCTAGTGGAAAATTAATCACTCTTTACTTGATTACTACTTTTATTTCACAATGTGTGGGACCATCCTGGCAATAAAGTCAATGGGAATTTCCACTGTGACAGTAATGGGCTTTATCCTGTTCATTTGAGATCATTGCTTTAAGTCAGGAGGTGTTCCACTTTTTATTAAACAATAGTAATACTGGTTTTTCAATAGGTGTTCCACAAAATATCTCACTTATTCCAACTGCTAAGTACCGACATATTTGCAAAAATAGTGCATAGTTGACAGACAAGTATTTAATTTTCTTCTAATCAAAATGTAGAAAGATCTAATCCTTTCATTGAAACACCAGAGACAATAGACTCAATTTCCTTTTACAGGATGGGTGTTTTCCCCTAAATTCTATACACATATTTATTTATTCTAATATTCTTGCAATGCATACCTGACAACCTTCTTTTGGCCCCTTCAGTGGAAGACATAACCCAGCATTAGTACTACAGTCTTACCTTTGCTGTCTTGTCTTCTCTTCAGAACAATAAGCATATGTGACTAGCACTATACCGGCTAACAATTTATGCCACCAACTGCACTCTGCAGAAATAAAAGCATTTGGTAATTTTAGACCTGTGATAAAATTCTTCACTCTTCCAGCACTTTTCCAAGGTAATACTATTGCCATTTTAGAGATTAAAAGCTTTACAGTTCCATGATTAAATACAAGTTGAAAGATCAGCTGAAAACCCCCCAAATTTCTCCTCAGCCTGTTAGATTCATGGTTTCAAAATCTGTCTTATAGCTCCTTGTACTTAAAGTCCCCAGGTACCTTACAGCCCTTAGACTGGCTAAGTAAAGCCAGGCAAGACAAAAAAGAAAAAACAAATATATGGCAGGTCAAGTTCTTCCTGATGTTTATTTCAGAGCAGTTTGTATTTCATAGAATAGTAGGACAGGCTGGGTTGGAAGGGACCCTTAAAGATCATTTATTCCAAATCCCTGCAATGAGCAGGGATATCTTCAACAAGATCAGTTTGCTGAGAGACCTATTCAACCTGTCTTTGACCATTTCGAGGGATGGGGCATCCAGTTCCAGC
Source organism: Egretta garzetta (assembly GCF_000687185.1). Lineage (NCBI taxonomy): Eukaryota > Metazoa > Chordata > Aves > Pelecaniformes > Ardeidae > Egretta > Egretta garzetta. Next base: position 234,790 of record NW_009259980.1, read on the forward strand.
TGGGCAACATGTTCTGTGCCACCACCCTCATTGTAAAAAATGTTTTCCTTATATCTAGTCTACCATCTTTTAGTTTAAAACCATACCCCTTGTCCTATCGCAATGGGCCTTGCTATTTCCCAAGATATTTCCCGAGAAATATTGCCTAGATATGTTGTTTATCAGGCTATCAAATGACATTTTTTTTAGTTTTCGAATTTCACTGTTACATCATTATTCCTTACATTAAATCTATCCTGCATTTCTACTCAAAGCATCACCCTTCATATATGTTCCATTTATGTTTTGAAAAGACTAGGGATATTACATTCGCTTTTGTACCTGATTATTAGACTTACATGACTTACACTGATGTTTATCAGCAAAGCTGAAGAAGCTACTCTGCCTTCTGTTAGGCACCTGCATTACTGTTTTATGTGCTAGCTTATAGGTAATAGAATTACATTGAGACTCCAGCACTACATTTATTAAATTTTATCAAGTTTGTTTGCAAATGGAAATATTACAGTCAAGCTGAATCAAAATAAATTATCTCCAGAGATCTGAAGATAGTGTATGACTAATGGAGAAGGTTTCTGTACATATTAATAGTTACACAGTTTTTCCAGGTACACATTTTACTTAACACTTTCAATACAACATATGTACAAATGCCACTGAAATATATGAATGGATTAACAGTAAAACAGCCTTTTGCAAGGTTGCATTTCTTGAAAGGACAAAGGTACTGCTCATACTAGTACCTAGTTCTGCTTAAATTAAAACATAGCAGTTCTGATTCCAAACTGTAGCTTTATTATCAAGAAGAAACAGTAATAATAAAGTTAACAAAGCATGAATTAATACAGAGCTGCATAAAATATTGCTTTCATATAGTATGACCACACTTATTTATGCTTCAGAAACCATTAATTAATCATCTCACAAGCAATAGCATTTAATAATCCCATGAAACAAATGTGGAAAATGACAGAAGTGCAGTAAAAGAACAATATCATATGAATATCAAAAGTATGCAGTTATTTCAGATACAGTCTATGTGATTAATGTCTTATGAGACTAATACAGCTTTAAGTCCAGATCAGAGTCCGGGACCATTTCACATTAAAAAACTCATCTTTGTACCTGTATATTTAACAATTTGGAGTATGAAGTAGAATGACACAGATTGTATTGAAAGACTTCTACTGGTGGGTGCTGACTTACAGAACCTTACCCTCCTACTTACGCAATCCTAGTTTATCCTGAGACCGTCTACTAGTTGGAATGTATTTTCTGTATATATAATGCTCATAACAACCACCTACACCTGACAGCAATATTTCTCAACAATCAGAACTTTAGGTATGAACACATATCTAGAATATCACCTCTTGGGAACATGGATGAGTAGATTTCCATCCATCTTTTGCACATAAAAGAAATGTAGTTTACTTTCCTACCTTATTATTAACCAGCCCCCCCAAAAAACCCAAAAGAAAACTGATTAGAAAAAAGAGTCAGCATTTTAATGCATTACAACCTTTCCTTTTTTTCCCTTTCCAGAGCTAATATATCGCGCTCTTCCTATCTTCTTACCAAAAAAGCTTTAATATTTAGTAGAAGATTAGTATTCTGCCTCCAAAGCAGATCAAAACCAACAACAATAAAAGCTGGCTGTTAATGCTTCTATGTGAAGCTACTACATGAGCATGAGATGTGCCTGAAACCGGTATGCAGCGAGATATTCTTTGCTTGCTCATTGGTTTGGAAAAAACATTAATATAATTACTTGTTTTTAAAAGAGAAAAAGTTGAGGGGTTTTTTAGTCTGCAAGCAACTGGCATCATAATGTATTTTCTGCACTATGTGTGACACAGTCAGAGTTATAAAGGACAGTTGCTTGTACAATTTGGAAAGGAGTCAATTTACTGAAATTAGGTAATTTACCACTTGGGAAAAAGTGCTCTGTGCTCTTCTTGGAGAAACGCAGAGTATCTCTAAGGAAACGTGAAGGCATTCTTTGCCTTGTTGTTGCTCATTATCCAAATTGCAGACACAGCTATTCATTTGGTGAAATTTAAGTACAGCAAAACAAGTTATCACCGCTCTGTGCCGTTCTTCCCGTATGCTCTTTCTGACTGTAACTAATACTAAATGTTTCAAAGAAAGTGACCATGTAGCAGCATGTGCGTAAAGTAGGACCGTCTGCAGAGCAGTAGCATGAAAATTTTACAACAGTTATGACAGACCTCAAACCAAGTAACTTTCAAGTGGAAAAATATCTTGGTCTTTTTACTCTTTTGCGTTTCTTTGTTTTCTGCCAAAGCTAAACTCTTTGTAGGAAAATATGTTGGTTTAAGTTTTGGTGGTAGAGTAAGAGCTTCCTTCCCAGAGATTGCTTCTAAACTACATCTGCTTCTCTTCAAGCTTGGTTTACTTCAAGCAGGCATAGCCCCAGTGCACTTGGAGAAAAAGGAAGAGGGGCCTGCACAGACAGCCTCTCCTTGCTCTGCTGCCTCCACACAACACTAGAGGTTGCAGGTGGGCGCACAGCTTGGGAATGCAGCCATGAAAATACCTTTTTTTTGGCCTGAGGACTATGCAGTGCCAAAACATTTCTGCATCTTCAGAGGAGCAGTACTGCTGGGTAGCAGCCAGAGATCCTATAAGCTGCCAACACTATGGGCAAAAGAATAGAAGGGATGTATGGGGAAGGCTTAAAACCCTCCTAGCATTCCCAGTGAAATTTAAGCCAAATTTTGAGGTACAGCTCCAGCTTTCTGTTGCTGACATCACCAATATCTGCTATTTTCTGACCTGAATGTTCAGTGCTCAGCATTCTTTCAGACTCTCTTTTTAAATAATGCCCATCAATATCATGATTTTTCTGAACAGGAATCAACTCCCATTCTGTCTTTCAGAAGTCGAGCTCCCTTCTGTAACTGTTCTTCCTACCGTACTTTAAACATAAATCTAGAATTCATTCTGAAATCGTTACCGAACGTTTTCTTTATAGAAGCCTAATGCATTTCCATAATTCTTACATTTTTCTGACTTATTGTTAACAGCAGGTATTACAACTGCAATGATCTTCCCAGGAAGCAAAATCTGTTAATTGCTAATTTATTGGTTAATTTATCAAATACCTTTTCTAGGTATGCAAAGTCAAGAATAGTTTTCAATGTTATCAATACATCCATGATAATTTATGCATCCTCTGCCACACTCCTGATTGAATTGCAAGGCAGTATGAAGACAAGTGAAGAGTATTGGAGAATATAATTTTCACTTCTGTAACGAGGTTTTCAAATATTATTAACTTAGTGTCTAGAAAATGCAATTTGATTTGCAATGGAAAATGCATTCTTACATGCATGCTTTGCGTATATTATAAGCCCTTTTTCTTGAAACTGCATTCTGTGCCCCTTGGCTGTAGAAAACCAAAATAACCCTCATGACACAGTTATGACAGAAATATTTTCATGTTTTAAATAAAAATAATTTGATTGCTAAATGTCTGCCATGTAGACCACCAGTTAAACTATATGCCATGATGGATATAGATGGCATACATTCAGAATTATAATGCTTCGTATTTCTTATCTTTACAATAAGCATAATTCCTTTTGCACGGTGGTCTGAGTTTGTACTTGAAATTCCCAATTTATAAGCAGATGCAGCAGCATGCATATTTCATTCTGACAGTTCAGAATACATACTCTAACCTGTAGCATGCTATTTGACTTTTCAGTGTCAGCATGAATGGCTAACCACTGGAAGATTTAAAAATTTTCACTTCTTCATCACTGAAGCCTTCTCAACATTCGCCTTCACCTCACTTAAGTTTGGACTGTGCAAAAGATGTTAACATCAGATCCTAGCAGTTCTCTACAAGGCAAGCAAAATTAATGTCCTTTATTGCCCTTAAGGCTTCACCAGAACCTAAACATTTCCACTTAGAGCAAAATGTTCTGGTCTGAATTTTGAGAAATCCATTTGCTGTGCTTCATGTCTGTGGAACTACAGGTTTTTGGATGTGATGTAAACAATCCCAGGAGTTTACTTCTTCTTCTTCCCAGGCATTATGAAGCCCTGAATGCCTCACTACCTCAGTCAGACTGGATTTACCTTTATAGTCTGCAGGGAGTGATAGATTCTACACTCTTAAGCTCTCCATATTTAAAGAAGCTGACTAAAATATATCCAGTTACAAGAAGGGTCAAAAAAATTCAAAGCCTCCAACATTAGTCACCTTAACTTGACAATTCCTATAGGAATCATCTTCCAATTAGTTCCTATATTTTAAGAGCTGGATTTCTTATAATATCTCCTTGGTATTTGACCTCCCTTATCAGAAATAAATGATGTGTTGTACATGAACGGAACCGTGCATATTTCTACACATTCTTTTTCTTTATAATGTTTTGAAAGAAGCTGGGTCTGGCAAACTTTATCCCAAAGTACCTTTAAATATTTGTGAAGAGTGTACACAGTAAAATGACCATAAAAAAGTAGAAGTAGCTTCTCTATGAAGAACTGGTAATGAAATGGAGCACTAGAAAATGTGTCTTGGAGAGAGTTTGTCTCGAGTTTAGAGGTCTTCAGAATTAGGTTTCTGATCTCTACTAATACATAGACTTCTGCTGAGACTTTTCCATAATTTGAGGCATACATTGTGTCTCGCTTACACTTACATTTTCTGATCTCTATTAGTGTGACATCACATTACATTCTTCCTCTCAAAGGCAATGTCTAGACCCTCTGACAAATGGGCTATCGCATTACACAACTGAAATACAGAACTCGTCCTCTTCTAATCAACTACTTTTGTATGATATACGGGTATTTAAAGAACATTCAGTATCTTAGTCTTGCCAGAAGTCTGCCAACAGGTCAAAGAGTTATTAGAATACAGACAGTCATATCTACACTGAGGAGTATCTCATGCACTTCATTTCATTACGAAAACTTAAAGCTTTTCCATGTTAAGGGAAAGGAATTAATATCTGAGCATATACTCGGCCACTTCTGCCTCTTCGTTTCTGTTTGAGGCAATAGCCACAGACACTGCTACACAATCATGATATATCATAAATATAGAATAAATCTCTTCCCCAGCTGCTTACTAAAACAAACTACTTCTCTCTGGTTAATGTAACTTTTATACTTACAACATTTTAAAGAGACTGAACCATTATCTGTTCTAAATAAAGGAAACATTTTCATTACAGATCAAAAGCCAAAAAAGTCTTTTCAATTTGGTTCAGTAAAAATCTGTATTTTGTTTCACTTACAAAGGCACAGTATTTTGATGTTTTCTGTCATTAAAAGCATTTTTGGGTAACAAAGTAAAGGTCAAAACTCCATAGTGTGGAATAAATAACAAAACAAAAGGCATTCAATTTTCTTGGTTTAATTTTCACATCAAGTAGGTAAAGATAGATATTATTTTTCAGACCACAGAAAACTCTCTTCTACTTCATGAACTACAAGAGAGATGGTGAATAACTTGGCTTCCAATAAAGTGAACAACCTGATGGAAATTATGAATTATTTAACATATACCTTGACCATCTTTGAACAGTGAAAGGTGCAGACAAGTCCTTGACAGCCATGAAGTGACAAGGTTATATCCCTGCCAGTCCAGAAATAATGCCTGGGTCAAGGAACCAAAAGGCTGGAGCAAGTTAACCAAAACCCTGTGATGGTACGAGACAGAGGAATTTAGTGGGCTACCCAGGAAGTCTGTCCTAACTGAGACAGGCCTCCTCTAGTCATGTTCGCTAAGTCTTTTTACTATTTCTCGCAGGCTTGGTGTGCCCTGTAAAATCTGGCTCTCTTCTCTGAGATTTTGATTTAAATTAGCTGTGTTCCATTTTCTTTTCCATGAACATCTATTTTTATGATGCCTATAGAGTGTTGCAACAGTATAGTTACACATATACTGCATTTGTCTGCAATTAATACCAAACTAAACTTAGAGCAATGGTGATGCACACTAGTCCCTCCTCCCTTTGTGCCTCTTTTTCAGAAAGATAACAAAAGACTGTAGCAAAAAGGAAAACCATAGCATGCAAAATCCTGTTCACAACTTCAGCTGATAGATGTGGATTCATACTCAGAAGGAAGACCTTTTCCCCTTAAAAAACTGTATGAAAATGCACTCTAACAGAAAAATCAATGGTTGCAATTGTGTCAGTAGTTCTGGAACACAATTCATACCGCTTGTCACAAAATGTTACTTAAAAATATAAATCCAGGATGACTTGTCTTTAATGCAGCATAGCTAAGGGAAGCAAACAGTGAGTAATGACAGAAGTACAGCAAGCTGATAAGGTATACTGAAGGAGAAAAAATACTGCATGAGATACTACAGAAATCTATAAGGCCACATCATATTATAATAGGTAGGCGGGATGAGAGGTAATTAGCACTTTGCATTTATTTTGCCTCTAGGACAAAGTGGAATTTCTCACTTCAAAAATATTCGAGGAAAGGAATTGAGCAGGAAAGAAACATGGATGAAAAATGGAATTAGATTCAGCTTGGGAAAAGGTAAAATATAAGAAGGGAAAAACTATATCTAAGATAATCCTCTACACATGAGATTCACTTAGGCAATTCCAGCTGCTGTTGTTACCAGAAGAGCCAATAGATTCATGTCCTTTTCTTCTTTTCTGTTTTTCTTTATTTACCTTGTCATTGTTTCTTCTGAGGCAAAATATTAATTATAATTATATATATAATATGTATATATGTATGTATATATAATATACATACAGAGCAAACAGCAGGAACTGAATCTAGGTTTGTGAGTAGGATCCTAGATACTAAAAACATATATTGTTTTGGTACCACATGCTTCTTTGGCCCATCCTTGCAGACTGTTAATGTAACAGTGTACATGGGGAATCTAAGAACACAGGTTCAATTTTAAGGACACTTTTTCAAATTATGTAGCATTATAGGCCTATTCTGTAGACACTGGGCAAAGTGACTCAAGAATTTCTCATCAGATTGATTCCATGCAGAAATGCCTTTTTCACAAAATACAAATTCACAAAACAGAATGTACTGGTTTTACCCGAGATGTTTCATTCTCTATTGAGAAATCTTCTCTTTGTGCAGGCAAAAAAGAGGCAGGCAGCTCACAAAGGGCGGGAGGGGACTCTGGAGGGGAGAGGCTGCTTTTTACTTCCTGAAGGTTCCTTCCCATCAAATCCAATTAATTTTATTTTTCTAAATCTCAAATTTGAGACAAGCTTTTATCACTCCCTTCATTCTTTTAATTATGCTTTCTTTCTATTTTAAGATTACTGATAAGCATTCATGAAAATAGGACCCAACATCTGTCTACAGCTATGAGAAGTTGCAGACAAAAGGAAGTGTTGATGAAACACATCCCAGATCATGGTAGCGCTAGGCAAATAAGTCAATGCCCTAAGGCAAGGACATATTAAAGAGAAGCACAGTACAGCTATTGACATAAATTTTTTAGAATTGAATTGAACAATAACTGAGAGAGCAGCTTTATGTGGACAATGGCATAAATTTTATTTAACCTGAATATATAGCAAGGTAGTGTCATTGCAAATTTTTTCTCTCCATAAGCAGTGAAAGTAGTGTGGTTGTGTGGGTGTCTGAATAAAAGCTAATAATTTTTAAAAAGTACTTGATGAAAGTCTGACAGAAAGATACATTCTTGGAAAATATTAAGTTCCAAGCAATATCAAAAAAAGAGGTGCTGAGGAGAAGAAATGTACTCAAATTCGTATCTCAATAAGGGAAAGTCTGAAGTATGATCACAGGTATAATATTAAGCTCTAGCAAATCAACATGAAAGAGACATTATAAATGCCCCAAGTGAAAGAAAAGCTTCAAAGTATTAGGCATGGCATTACCTAACCAGCAGACACAGAGTTGTTTTTTTGCTCAAAAAACTAGTTATCACATACAAGAATTGATCCAACTGGGCTGTACGTGCAATGTGAGTCACACTTCAAAAGCATGTACTAAGCCTTGTAAGAACAGAAATTACAAAGAATAGGCTATAACAACATTTTAAGCTTATATTTTCTTATAGAAATTAGCTTTGTTTTGCTGTACTTTTGTTTCAGTAAATGTCCATTTTTTCTTTGCATTAGTGTGCCTTGATTAACAGTGTTTGGCATAAAGAAAAAGAAATGTTTACTGTTTGCCATAATCAATAATTTACATAAAAGTTGCATGGTTAAATCATCAGTATTATTGCCACAATAACAAAAAAAAAGATTGTTGCTTTTAAGGCTTCCTCAAGTTGATTTCACGTAAAAGAAATATACCTATATTAACTTAGGCAAAACAGGGTAAACGTTTGGAGAAACATTCTTGTCCTATTTGGACAGAATACCCAATGTAAATTATTGCAATTTTTTTTTAGTACTTCACAGACTTTTTGCAGACAGTCTGTCTAAGTGCTGATCCTGGGGGACTGACATCCACTGTACCCCATTCAGCAGCCACAGCTGACAGCACATGGTAGACTGCTGGTTGTAAGACTCAAAGTGTTGGAAAAAGCAACAGTGCCTAAATCAGCAAGTGTGGTTCTGCGTCATGGGATGAGAGTGAAATGAAATATCCAGTCAGCTTTCTTACTTGGACATTTTTCTCATGTGACTATGCCCGTATTTACTTAAAAAGCAAGTTGTATGAAAAGAGTGTGAAATTTTAATATTAAAGCAAAATAATAAAATAAATATTAATTAATATATATGTAAATATTTTATCCTTATTAATTAGGTTAATATGTCGGAAAGGTATCTATTGACACAGCTAATGTTTGACGAACACCAAGTTCCTCATTAATATTTTAAAAAAATGTTATTTTTGAGGTAACAACATATTCCTTAGAAATTCCAGCCAGTTATAACCGCGATAAACTTTTTGACAAAAAAATAATTGGGGAATTGTGTTTTTTAAACACAGTGAGGTCTGGTTTCCCAGTCGTGTAGTCCTTTAAAATTATTTGAAAGTTAGAATTGTAAAGGTGAAAGTTTTTATATTGACATGGATGGTTCACAACATATATATGGAAACATATTTTAGTTGTTGCACTAGAGAAAAACTTCTGTGTCTTATTTGAGCCACTTTCCGAGGCTTTCCAGAGGCAAAAGATTTATAAATGAGCTCTTCATTGGATCAGTACAAGCCTTCATTTTGGGTATTTTAAGCCTTGGGGTAAGGCTTTTAAACAAAAACGTAATTTTTTTTATAATTATCTCACTGTAATCCGGGAAGAATCCATATGAGATTGTGCAGTGACCTATTTTAAGTAACTCCATGAAATTCTACAAGAAACTATAACTAGAATGGTATTAGCAGCATTTATCTGTGATGAAAGGCACTATTTAATATGTATAAGAAAAAATAGTTAAATAATTATGAAGTTCATAAATATACACTTTTTTTACAATTACATTTGCAATCAAAAACAGGTCTCTTTTTATAGAGACCAAAGTAGAAGCTTGTCAGTAACACTGTCAAATAACAACAGACTCTATTAAAAGAATTAAGATGGCTTATGTGGCCGCTCAACACAGATCTCCTTCAGCACATTACTAATTTGCTCTCTTGCCCCATTTCCCTCTCTTCCCATGGCTTTTGCTGTTAATTTTCAGGACTTTCTAGTAACTGTTTTCTAGAGGGAAAACATTATTTGTGTGAAAGCTAAGCACAGACATACCCGGACAGATAATGCGTCAAGCTGAGAAGCAGAAACACTTGCTAGTGCATTCCAGAGATGCATGAATGCATTAGCCCAGAAGCAGAACAGAATTAAGTGCGTCTCTTCCATTTTTGGCACTGCAGTGACTTCTACAGTGCTCTGGTGCTGCACCAGGTTTGGTTGAGATTCATCATATGATATATAGCAGCTGTCCATTCCGAGAATGGAGATTATATGCACTGTTACTTTTAATTAAATCTTAGGTTCAGATTCAATATTCACCGTTGTGTACATGAGGAGGCACGCAGCGTGCTATGTCTTGGAATGAAGAGAAGGAAAGCAAAGTGCAGGCAGACATAATGTACTCTCAAAACAACTAATCTGAAACAATACTGCAGACAATTTTACTGTACTCAGAAACAGACATCCCTTGAGTGTATTTGCAACAAATATTAAGAAAGTAAAAATATAACTAGCACATCTTAAATCATGACTGGCAGTTCTCCCTACCAAAGCTTTTGTTTGATAATGATCTGTCCAAGTGAAAATTTAAGAATGTTAAAAAAATATAATAAAATAGAAATTCGCTCCCAGAACTGGAATTTATGAAAGGAAATTTTGGCAAAACACTTGCGTTTGAAGTCTATGTTGATTCTTCCAGCGGAAGGTTTGGCCACTGGTTGTAGTATAGAAGACAATGCATAAAGGATGATAAATGCAAACAGGGGACACAGGGGGTAAAAGGAAGAACACGAAGCAGCACCATGGACAACAAAATGCCACATGCAACAACTTTGACACAGCTCATTTTGCAGAAGGTTGAGATATTATTCAAATAATCAATACATAACGATATATGAAGAGTATCTAACTTGGAAATCAAGCATAGATGGCCAAGAAATGAACTATCACAGAGCTGGAGAGAAGAAAATGAAATAAGTCCAGAATAAAAATTTCAATCCATGCAAAATATTTACAGGTCTGACAGTAAATACTTCAGATCACCCAGGCAATTGCGTAGCAGGTATGAGAGAGGGTACCGGTGGTGTGGCACTACGTGTCCTTCAGAATACTACCAGTAGTTCAGCAATTATAGGAAACCGTGGCATTCCCAAATGCTTCCCACTCCTTTCAGCAGGCAGGTCCTACAGGAATTTCGCACAGGTTTATGTCTTTCTGCACAGCTGAGTGACAAGAGTTCAACAGCATGCATCTTGAGGTTTATACCAGAATATGTCCAATTTTTTCCTTGTTTATGTGTATATTCTTAAACACACAATTTTCATGTCCAGGTGCTCCTCCAAATATTACTTTACTCTAATTAACTACCAGCTCACAGATATATGGGAAAAGGCAATATAAAGACAAATAATTTCACAATTAGAAACATTTTTGATGCAGAACATATCTTCTCATTGTTACATACTACTTTAAATTGATTTCTTCAGAGTAAACATGAAAAAGCCTATCACCAGCGAAAAATATTCCAATGACAATTTTGGGTTCTGATTCACCGTCAAGATGACTGACTCGGTAATGGCCTCCAGTTGTGACCCCACTGTTGCCGTACAGACAGCTGTGGAGAACTGAAAATTGCAGCTCGGTGTTTTAAGGTAAACTACTACTAACTTTGACACATCAGGCCCGAAGAACAGCTCTTTCAGAAGAATATTTATAGTTTATACAGTTAGAGTAAGCGCGAACTGAAAGGAACGGTCAGCAAAGAATTAGGTGATTTGTTACTTCAGATTCAAGGATGCTGTGACCTATGCCAGAAGCGTCTTTCATTGCATCCTTTATGGCATAGTCCTCACTAGCTGGTCCAGCAGAATAAAAATCTTTACATTTAGTGCCCACCTGGGGGGTCAGTTTAGAGCAGCCAGTGAGCTGTAAAGGCATATCCTAACTGATGGTGCAGTAACTTTGACTTGTACCAACAACCATGTGTCCCAGACTGACTTAAAGGCTAGAGCCCTGCACGAGGAAAAGAAACTTTTTTTGCTCAGTTCTGTGGGTAATTTTCTTTCCTTCATTCTGTCCCAGTCTTCTGACTGGAAATTCCTCGGGCCAGGGAGTGCCTTATATTTAAACAGTGATGATCTGCTTCTGGAAGGATTTTGTAGCTGCTACTGAAACAATAGTAAGCAAGAAAAGCAGAACTGGAAACATAAAAACTTAAGAAAAATACAAATCCTCGTAACTTCCATTTCAAAATCCAAGGCACCTATTTTGAGGATTTTAAACAAAACAGATCTTGAAAGCCTAGGAATCTGTGCTGCCTCTACTTCATACACCAATTGAACTCTTCTTTTTATTTGCAAAAAGAAACACCAAAAAACCCCCAAGGTTCTAGTGGGAAACTCCCGAAAACCAAAAATAAATCTGTGAGCATCTGTCGAAATCTGTCATAATATGAAGAAAACTGTCATATAACTCAGAAATGCAGGGTAAAAAATGAAAGAGGAAAACTTGAATACAAAACCCTAGATAATTTATAATCTTTGGTATCTCTAAACTTTAGCCAATTCCTCTCAGCCTGGATAATATAGCAATGGCACTTATTGGAAAAGGACTTAACTTGTACATATGGGACACTGCATAACAAGATATAGCAGCAGTCTCCGTGGCCAGCTAAAGCTATTCAAACAGTTACTCATTTAAATGACGAAAATGGGGAACTGCATATTGCCTTAATAAAAAACACACAAAGTTACTGATTGTAACTGATGTTCTGCTTCATCTTTCTTCCTTTAGTGGAAGATGTGGATGGATTGCTATCTTTTTTATTATTTGCATTGCAATAATGACCCGAGACCAAACCCATATAGACTTGCGATACAGTAAACATCTATGAATATGTCCTTTGTAGATTATTCTTTTAGATACTTTTCTAAAAGAATTAATGTGACTGTAAAAGAAAACTAAGTATGGCTGGGACCTCAGTTACTGAATGTACAGCCTAAATGTGATGTCCAATAGCACCGTATTCTTCTCTGTACTTACCACCTTCCAATAACAATCTGATAGCTGTCATTTAGTGAACACATTTTTAAAAGTCCTGGAAGCAGGGATTAGCTCATAGTTCTTTATACAGCACAACAGTTTCTTCCCATGACCAGAGCACCTCAGAAACATAGAAATGAAAAGAACAAGGCCAAATGCCTTATGATCACGAACAATATGCAGGTGATGTTAATATCATCGTTCACAGCTAAACACAGTGTTGAAGGCACTCTTCAATGAGCAAGTATACTTGCTCATTAAGGTACAGAACATTTAACACACTGGCTACCTGTATTTCTAGAAGAGAAAATTGCACCAGTAACACAACTTAGCATATAAACCAACAGTTTTGCTGACAGCAAAATGTAGGCAAAAAAATAGTGTTTGCTGATAAAGGTCACAGTAACTACTAGATGTTTTCAGTAAATCAAAATCATAAGAAACATATCATTTAATATTTATGTGTTATTAAAAAAAAGAAAAGATTCAGACATCGAACTGGTAAAACGTAAGCTAATCTAGTAATACTGGGATTGGTTTAACCAGCAGGCACTGTTTAGTCATTCAACAAATAAGAGAAAAAAGATATTTGTATATGTATTAAGTTAAAGCAGATGTTTTTTGCTGTTTCTTGTTCTGGCTGGAAGAACGCGGAAAAGGTTAGACAGGTTCATATCACTTTTGACTGCGAAGTGACAAATTGCCAATTCCATTCCGACTAGTTTAATGCATTTCCATCCAAATATTTACATTTTTTCTCAGTTGCTTATCATGTCAAAAAAACACAGTTTGTTGTACAAAAATTAGGGTATTTTTAGTGTCTCACTTCTGTGAAAAAAATCTGTTTCACGGCCTAAATAATTGAAAAGTAAATTTTCCAAGTTTCAGAAAATAAACCTCTTTAGTGTTTTCACTTGAAAATTCTTAATGCAAGCTTAGATTCCACGGTTTTACTCATCTGGATATAGAAGTGTCATAAAACCACTCCAGCATGATGAACCGTATGGTGTTTGTGGCATGAAAGAAATTAAGGTAAATATTCAATAAATCCTGGACATTTCAGCTTTCAGCAAAGCAAAAGAGATTTAACTATAAATACTGTTTTATATCAGTATGATAAAAATTAGAAAAAATATTAATTATATTCTTTTATATTACTTGTTTCAGAATACTTAAGATCTCTTGGTTTCACAAATATTAAGTGTCTACTTATGCAAAATATTTTTAACAAAAATGTTCAGTGCATAAAGGGGAAGGAATTAATAGAAAAAGTTCTGTACATTGATAGATTTATTTAGGGATGTTAACACAAGAGGATGTTAAAATGGAAATTAATATCCTGATATAATTTTAACTGGAGGCTGGGAAGTGAAGTCCTTTTGAAAATATTTTTGCCATGCTTTGAGCACATACTGCTAACAGTATAATGAGGAGCCTTTCTAGCATGAACTCAAGGTCAGAAAAAACTATAGTAAAAGTAATTTTACTCTTTCTGAAAATCCATGGGTCAGAGATGAGGCATGACATGACTACTTAACAAATTTGTTCTATAGTGGTAATTTTGGCTATTTTTCTGCCTTTTCCACTCTGAAGTGGTACATTGTCAATCTCCTCACACATCATCAATGGCAGTAATTTGCTTGGCTGCTAGTAGATGAAAAGCTATCTGTTATAAGTATATTGAATAAACTATCTGTACCTCTTTCCCCATTTTTAGTAATTGAAATATATTATGCTAAAAAGCCGGTGCCTCAAGCTGTAGGCTGTTATCACCCTCACACACATTTGAAAATATTGCTGACAATATACGTGCCATATATCTGGGAAAATTGCACGTAAGACTGCAAGTACACAAAGGGGCCCCAACATGTTCAAACGAAGAGTAGACTCCGTGCCACACAGCTTCCAGCCTCAGCCTGGCATGCCAACACAAAGGCTAGCATTTCTCACCACCTTCAGCTGGAAAATCCTCTTTGAAGTGTATTACATCCCAGTGACATTTACTACAGAAAAAGTATGTATCTATACAAATAAGCAATGCTGTTTAAAGTATAAATAATACATTTGTTCTAATGAAAAATTTACACAACTATTAAAAAGTTATTGCTCTGTCTTTCTTCTAACCCAGAAAGAACATAAAATTATTTTAGCTAAAATATGAAGTAAAAGATGATAAATATGATAAAAATTTATGTCTACATCTTCACTGTAGCCCCAATAACTTAGGTATACTTTTATCTATACTCTTTCTATACCCTTGATTTTGCACTTTTCACCTAAAGTGTCTCATATTTCCCTGATTTCACTGATAGTATCATGAACGCAACCACATTGCTGTTTACACTTTCGCGTCGATTTTCTCCACTTGTGTACCAACTAGAGAGTTTTTCTCTGTGAATTTGGAAAGGCAGTATTAAATCGGGGCCAAATTCAGTTGTCACATCTGACAGTTGCCCAAGAAAACAGAAAGCTTTCTTAAATGGATCTTTGACATTGGATTCCCATGCCAGATGCACAAGGTGTTTTGTCCTTGTGGTTGTTGAAAGTAGATATAAAAAGCGTAGCATATTAATTTTCAAAAGTGTAGTTTTATATCATGCATCCATGATAGCTGGACTAGGCATTTTCCTGTCCTAACTGCAGTGTCCCTAATGAGGAATAGGAGAAGAAAGAGAAGAGAGCAAGCACTTTTGTGTTCTGCGATTGTACTTTTGGTTCATCCACTCTCTAACCTTGCTTTTCTCATTCAAAATTAAGTGATAAAAGGGATGACATGCAGAAGCACCATTGACTGAAAAGATGGCCATCATATTGAAGAAGGATGAAGAAACATGAGTGCTGTTTTCCAAGTAAAAGACATCAGTATTTGTTTTGTCAATAATTAGGCTGGAGCTAATCTTTATGACTGTATTTGTAAAGCAAGAAGAGGAATTCAGATAAAATTATCTGATTGCATAGACTGTAAATTCCTTAGCCAGGTATTATTCTGTATTAAAGCATAGCTGTTTTACTCTCTCATGAAAAAGTTCGAAGATCTCAGTTTCTTCTCGCTTCAGAATGAAAATGTCAACACCCTGCGTAGTGGAAAAGAATCATCTCATCTAGCTTATCCAAAATCAGATGGCATATATAATAATAGATGCGGTTAAGAGGAAGAATGTATTTCTCCTCTTAGTATGTAGGCCATAATGATGATTTATATTCACCTCAAAATGGCAGAGTTCAAAGCATACCTTTTCGAAAGAGTTTTAAAGAAAACGCTGTAGAAAAGTAACAACATTTCCTTGACTAATTCATTTTCCGTACACACTTAAATCTGACCGTTCAAATTTTAACAAAATCCTCAAGAAGGAGGACGGGTAGCTCTTGCATATTCTGCAGATTCCTTATTTAACAGATTTCTTTGGTCGAGGCCAGCACAGGGAGTCTCTAAACGACTTCAGACAAAGGTAAATGCAGAAAAATAGGAAACAGACGGAGGATTATTAACTTCCCCTTGGGCGGTGGCCTTTCGCTGTGAGCATTAAATTCCCAGCTCTTATTGAATGATAAAGAAGAAGCAGTACAGTAACAGTAAATTCCTAGAATTAATAAAATATCTGATACTTGCAGCATCACGAAAAAAATTTACAACACATGTAACTTTTCCGTGAGGTAGAGAAAACTATTATCATTAGAATATCATCTCTTTTGCATTTTTTATTGCTAGTCATTACAGATCTTGTTTATAGCAACAAAAGAAACAGAAAATCATGAGGATAAAAAACGTAGTTGCTGAAAACTCTGGAAGAGTAAAGATTATGTTCAAAAAAATGGAAATATTGAATGGAAAAGAGATAAATTTATCAAAGAAAGTCAGTAGGGGAACTGATCACAGTTTAGAGTTCTTACACAAAGGGTGGTCTCTTTCAATATTCCCCTTATTTGTAAACAAAAAGATAAAAAGATTCGAGAAAGTTTGAACTTAGAACTGAATTTGTATATCTATAGACTTTTTTGTTCCCCTGAAACAGAATTTTAATAGTGCTTTTTATGTTGAAATATCATTTACTATATTTTTATACTCTTCTAGACATTACTTGTACTTGAAAGAGTCAAAACCAACCCACTGCCACCAATAGCTATCCTGCAGTCAGATATCTCAAACAGAGATATTGCCACTTACAAACCAATTAAACTTAAAGTCCTGATATTGATTGGAACAATGTTGTGGTTATGAGCCAGCCTAATATCAAAAACCAAACATGTCTGCAATCCGTTTTCCTCCTAAATTTGTATTTCATAATTAGACCAAATTCAAGCCGAGATACCAAAGTTTCAATGTTACAGTTCTGAGACGCTGTATAATGTGCACACTTATCACTTCTGATGTTTCTGCGTCATCCAAGGTTTGAACATCAAAAAGTCATTTGACTAATTTAAGAAAAAAACATTGTGATGCAGGGAAGTCATCAGCTTGTTATAGTACTGATAAGCCCATGTAAGTTATTGTTGAGAGAAAAACCAACAATGCATCATTAAGTTTCTCTTCTACATGCATGATAGATTTCCTACAGAAAATACTTCGTACATGACAACTTTTGAATATTTTAGTGTGTTAGTCTGTATATATTTAACTAGAATAGCTCTGGACAACAGATTCAGGATAACCAAGCAGCTAAGTCTGGTTTCAAATATTCAAACACACTGCTAATTACTTTATTATTTAGACACAAATGAAAGACAAAGATCCATTTAAAGAGATAAAATCTCCAAGTCTAAAGCAGCTGCCAAAGATACATTACAGTTACCATTTAAATTTCTGTCCGAAAAAGGGATTATAAAATTTTTCATGCTCTTTTGCAACAATGGACACATTATAGAAAAATTACTGTAACAAGTACTCATGGGACTTGCTTATCGTTGCTACAAATATATAGGAAGTTGAAGGATGGTAGAAATTGGCTGATAAAGTATTATTAAATTCCAGTGAAAAAAACTAGTATTTGTGTTATGCAGCTAATGCTTACCAAAAACTTAAAATAATCAGCATAACTGCTAATATTGACAATACAAAAAGGTCATTTACAGCTCTTGCTTTATTTTCAGATATAAAATTAAAGTGGTTTTTTATGGAAAAAAAAGAAATCGGGAAATAAGAGCTGTAGCAAATTCTGCCTTTATATAATCTTGAGGACTGAGCATCAGGACAGATTCCCAAAAGTCAGTTTTAAGTACCAAAAACTGTTGACATGCTTTTACGTTTCAGCTTGAACAAGCATGTTGTCACTCAATTACTGTTCTGATGCACCTCGAAAAATGAGAAAACAAATTATTCCTGCAATTAAGAAGCAAAGACAAAGTTTCCTTATAGCCATAATTTCAAGACACTAGTTGCTAGACCTGAATGTTTTCTCCCCTAAAGGGAAGCAGTGCATAAATGAACAATGTGTACAGTATTGCATATATAGTGAATAGCAGATATATTCATAATTAGAATATACACTACTCTTTTTTCACGTGTTCTCACCATAACACAACTGACAGTAAAGGTATCAGCTAATGTTTATTCCCAAAGCACTTTCCTATTTGTTCCTCAAAAATGGTAAGAATGGTGACAGGTATCTTAACCTAAAATGTAGTTTAATACAACTCTGCTGTTCACTAACACTCTGAAAGGACTCATTTTCCTCATGGTTATATAAACTTAATCACGAAAAATTGCCATTGATAACATTAGGTATTCATTTGTACCATAAAATATTCTCTTATACCTTAGACCATTAAAAGGGAATAGTCAATAGGTGGTTGATCTTTTCTACCCTCCAAAAATTTATAGGAAGTAAATTATCAACCTTGCAGCTGCTCAGTAAGAAAGTAATGACAATTCTTTCTTGTTATTTAAGATAAGGAATGAGAGGAGGGTAAGAACATTTCAAGGAGTGCCAGGGGGCATACGGTTCTCAGTTGGATGCAAGAAACAATATTCAGGAAGTTAATTCAGATAGATAGTTGCAAAAGACATGGCTTAGAAAGGAAGAAAAAATATTCAGGCATTTATGACAAGATTAAAAAGCAAAAAATCCACAAAAATTAAACCATGATCATTTTGAAATCATCTCCTGAAAAAATTCTCATGGAGGGAAGAAATACAGGACTAAGTTGCTTCTGTCTGCCAGGCTTTAACCATTTAAAGACATTGAGTCAAATAGTTCTGATTAAAC
This sequence comes from Egretta garzetta, assembly GCF_000687185.1. Classification (NCBI taxonomy): domain Eukaryota; kingdom Metazoa; phylum Chordata; class Aves; order Pelecaniformes; family Ardeidae; genus Egretta; species Egretta garzetta. The sequence goes on from NW_009259980.1 coordinate 253,681, forward strand.
AAAATAGTAATTTAATTTTCTGTGGAAAATAAAAATTCTGCTATTCTAAGAAAATCTCTGCCATATATCCCAGCTGAGGTTTAAGATTTTTCACCCAGTGAATGTGACAGAGGAACAGTATTACTTAGTTTAAGATCTGACAGTTTACCTGTGACAGATTAACTATAATAATTTTGAAAATTGTCTTGTAAAATAATGTCATAACACAGTTATTAGGCATTCCAATAGCTTCATCTTTATATATGTAGTTCGTCCCGTGGGCTTACTTATGTAGAAAAGGGTGGGAAGGATGTAAAAGAGAAGAAATCATATTCTGTTAAAAAACTCCACCCTCTCTTTTCTATTTTAACATGCGTAAAAAGAATGATCTGACTAGGAATTCATATCTAACATGTTTTATGATTGAAAATCAGATTGATAAAATAGATTCAAAGTTCATAATTTAATACATTTTTGATTTGGTACTTTGCCAAGTAATTAACTTTGATCTAAAATTCTTTTATCACAATCTTCCCACGTTGGTAAGTGAACAGGTGTCTAAAGCACTTGTCTTTCTGACCAAATGTATATCAGCTTCAGTGGGAGAGTGTCTGGATCTCAAATGCTGTTTCTGAAAGCGATTTTTCCCATTTTTCTCCTGAGTAAAAGTAATATCCATTAAAACACAGTGCAGACAACTAAATCTAAAAATAGTCGTTCCAGCCATAAAGAGACAATATTGTACATGATGGAGAAACGTCATGGAAGGAGAATGATTTAGATTTTGATCTGGTGTGCTTCAACACAGTTGAATTGTTACCAATGCAAACTCAGCTATCACAAGTAGATACAAAGTAGAGTAAAAAATAATGGACAATCTTACAACGAAAACAAGACTAGGTTACTTACACGTCCAAAATATTAAGTATACTATGTAAGACATACTCCAAGTATCTCTCGATTAAAAAGTAAGATAAGGAAACTGTATACCTCAGGGAAATAGGGAGAGATACAGACTGAATTTACGTCTTCATGATATGTAGATATATCTCACGGAATTTGAAAAGGGAATAGTGCACGTTATATAATAAAACACATGCCTTGACAACAGCAATAAGGAGAAGTGCAAACAAGAGTGAAGAAGAAAAATGTGAGGAATATTACTGATACATAGTCAGAGGAACGTAGCACAAATCTCTACATTTATTCCATAATCTCTAGTTGCCTTTTGTTGATAATCTGAAATGTAGTGCTCTGAGGAAGGGAAGGTAGGCAAGAACATAAATCAAAATGTGCTGAAAGTTTTAATGAATCTACAACTTTTAAATGAATGCCATGGAACTGTCATTTAAAATACTGAAGGAGGTGCTCTTTTTTATTAGAAAAGTCTTTTATTCTGCATCAAGCATTTTACTTTGTTAAACTAGCCATAAAAGAATTATTTATTCATAACTTCATAGTTCCATAAAAAAAAATTCGTCATGTGCTGCTTAGGAAGATAGCTTCACTAATAATCCTCTCACTGAGACAGATGAAGATGAGGAATTTAGAATAGATATACTCTGAAGATAAAAAAGAAATATATTACAAGAAGTTCTTAATTAGTTCACAAAAAAGTCTCTATTAGGTAGGACAGTATATTACTAAAAGCTGAAAGAATCTGCTCTATTTTGGGCTTACAGACATTAAACTTCTCTCTCAAACATAAATAAGGACTCTCATAGTCATCAGTGCATTTCATTTCTTTAAAACAAAGAAATTAACTCTGGGTAGTAATGCAGGTAAAATATTACATTGTCATAAGCATATAAAACAGACTTGGACCTACTATTCAAAACTTTTTTAAAAATTCTGTATAAACTTATAAATTCTTAGTCCTATTCTCTCATATAGAGATTGAGTATGAGCAAAACGCAACATTACGTCTCAGATTTCCTGCCTATGGAAAAATGTTACAATTTATTGGAAACTTGACATTCTTAAAGAATTGTAATAAAGCCCGAAAAAAATAACTTCCTATAAAATTATACCATAACTGTTATTCTTTTCGTATATGAAAGAATGGAAAGTGGGCTGTTATAGAAGTGCCCAGATTAAGCCTGAACTATATTATTAAATTCAATGAACTGTGGTAGTATCCTTTCAATCTTTGTAAAATTTTTCATTCACAAACACTGTATAATGCATAAGTCTTTTTCCTTTTTCACAAGGACAACCAGGCTTTCCAGTTCTGGGAGGCACTGAGCCAAATACTCACAGGAGCTCCTGCTTATATGGACAAGAACAAAAATTACTCGTAGTGATTATCTGAGACACACGGTCTATAGCTCAAAGGCTTTCTTATAACTATCTTGAAAGCATAGGCAATATCTTACTAAAATGCTAAAGACCTGGGCCGTCAAAAGAAAAGTTACAAGTCTGATGAAAGTAATCAACAGGAATCATCTCTAAGATATGGAGAAGTCCTCTTGTCTTAAGAGAAGAAGACAACTGAGAAAATTGATTCTGTAAGCCGCTAACTCCACAGGCTCCACAGGGCCGTTTCTCATTTGTGGCATCTCCACGTTCAAACCAAGATAAAATGTCATAAAGAAATTATTTGTTTGGAGAAAAGAGGAAAATCCTAGAGAAATACTAAAATATTTATGGAATGAAGAAAAACAAACCCTCTAACCTCATATCAGTTGAATTTCAAAAAACCACACGATCAACGAGTCATATTCATGTCTTGGTGCCATACAGCGGAAAATGTACCAACAACTAACAGCTTATCAGACCGATAGTGTATGTTCACTTACTTTGTCGACATTAAGTATACTTTAAAAAGACGCAGTAGGCCACAGCCTATCCCGTTAAAGTTTACAAGATAAGCAATATCAGTAAAAAGCAACAGTGAGGAAAAGTAAGTTATGGAGATAAATCTTGTCATTTGAGATCGCTTTTTTTTTATAGCAGGGTGCTTCAAAGGACATCTCAGGCACTGAGCCAAATCCTAACATCTCTGCATAGGAGTCTGGCAGCGTCCTATTAAGTAGAAAGTGTATAGCTTCCCATGCTTATGTAAAGTTCCTGATCAAAATTGAAAATTTTTGCAGAAGGCAAAACAGAGATAAATGCATGACGAACTGGGGACGCAGAACAGAAACTGTCCCCAAGCCACCGTCAAGATTTTTCTCACTTTAAAGCAGAGGAAACAATTGATATGATAGGAGCAAGATCTGTTGCTGGCAGTAGAATCTGTGCAGACTACTGTGGGTTATATGGGTCTGCCTGGCTACTGCATCTGATCAGACAAATCAGAAGCCCTCTCAGGATTAAATTATATCCAGTAATAAATTCTGTTTTCTAATTTTCAGACTATGATACTAGATCTCGGGCCAACAAACCATCACATTAACAGCATGGAGTATGCTGCCAGCACTGCAGCAGAAAGCAACGACAGTGACAAAAAAGACATTTTGAGCAGTACAGTTTCATTTGGAGGTATTGTTCAATTAATATCCGCTGTTCCATAGTGTCAGTGGGCCTGAGACTAATGGTGACGATGGAACGAAGTGACATACAGAGGTGGCACTTGACTTTTTTACAAGAGAAAAAGTTTGTTAGTCGATATTAGCAACTAGATTGCTACAAAAACTTCGTAGAGTCTAGAGTTACTCAAGGTTTTTAAATTTGATCACCTATCACTATTTGTTTTGCGAAAGAAAGAAGTCATACACAGACTGTATGTCATTATCAAAAACGTGTTTACTCTACAGAAAAAGTAATACTGTACAAAGTCTTGAAAGTGTTTTTGGTTTATTTTGTTTTACTGTAATATTTTATCTCCCTCTGTACTTTTTTCTATTATTTTTGTAGCTACAATCTGCTTTATTATGGAAAAATATTCGAGAAAATCAAGAGATGAGTCCCAATGAATTAGGAGACTGTATGGCTGCTTCTGTCCTATGACACAAGAATTGAATATTTGTTAACAATCCACAGAGTAATTTTGATGGTACTGGGGAGAAATACAGGCCAGATTTTTTCACCCAGTTTTGTATTCCAAGCTTTCACTTGCTTTTTTTTTACACGATGGTGTATAAAGTGATATTTTTCACTAAAAATGCCTCTTACAAATTTTATAATAAGAAGAAAGCAACTGGTCAGAAACAAACCATATTGTAACTTCTGGAAAACTCAGGAATTTTTTTTAGTTTAAAATTCTAGTGTTTAATTTTATGTTTGCTTGTTGGCTAAAGTTTACTTTCTAGCAGATGTAATTTCTGATACTTCATATTGCCATATTCTTACATTTCCTTAGCAAGGCAACATTTACTAGAAAAATGATAACCTTTTCATCCGTCAGTGTCACTGTACGGCCAGGATCGAGAAAATGATGCTTATGAAAAATATTCTGATGTCTTTCAATCCACAACCTGGGATACATGAGCCTCACATAACTATTCTGCAGTTATAACTTCACTTCTTCCAAACACATTACACACTCAAGATACCAAAACACGTCTTGAATTAGGTTGAAATTTAAACTTCTGGCTTTGCAGAGCACTCTTCCTATTTTTGCAAGATAACTACATAAATTTCCCCTAAATTTTTACTACACGCTAAATCAATTGAAAAATAATGTTATTGCCAGATGTTATCTAGGAGAAAACGTAGAAAATTTGGAACAGGTTTACATACTTTCTTCCCCTTAAAATCGTAATTTTTAGGTATGATTTTTATTTGCAGGCCTATTTCTGTCAGAATAGTTTTGTAATGAAAAAATTTGCTAAAATGACAAGGGTCTGTGTAATATTTTGTTAACAAATGGGAAAAGTTTCTGCGCCTAGATATTGGAAAATGGTACCTGCAGCTGTTGGACTCCTTTGTTGTAGTTCATGTTGATGTTAATATACTTGCGAAAAGCTCTTTCACTCTAAGCCATCTAAGCCAACTACTAAGTTACAAGATAGAAGCTTTTGCCTCACTGATTTAAAAGCAGGCACCCAAAAAAGCTTTATCAGCCAAAATGAAACAGAACAATCACCATACGACAAATTATACCTAAATGCCAAACCACTGTTATTAAAGTATACCGTGTACAACCAGCTCCTATCATCACAGGATTTACTGAACTTTAGACCAACAATCAGTATTTACAAAAGGCCATAGATGTGCAAAGCATCGAGCAAAAGAGGCGGCCATTTTCCTTGCCCTACAAAGATCATGTTTGTTCACCATATTTATATACTCAATACTTTTTCATTTTTTTAAAAAGGAAGACGTGAAGCAGTAGGGAGCAGAGAAGGTAATGAATTTCACATGTAGCCTAGCACAGCAGAGAAGAATCCATTTAATTTATCTACATCCATTTCTGGCCACATATTATGATTTGAGCCAGGTGATGATTTCATAATCTGAAAGCTGGTTTTGCTCAAGAATACGTTCCTAATTTTTTTCCCTTCTAAGTTTTTAAAATTTTAAAATTAGTCATAACATTGATCACAAGAAAAAAAACAATTACAAAATGTAATACTTTCTGATAAAATAAAAAAGAAATACTCTGAAAAAATCAGTTGTGTTGACAATAGCCACCACCAAAAGAAGCCAATTGTGTCTTTTATTGATTTATTGCTGCTGTGGTTTAACCTAGCAGGCAGCTAAATAACGTACAGCCTTTTGTTCACTCCCTCCTAGTTGGATGTGGGACACAAGCTATAGAAAAAGTAAAACTCATGGATTTTTAAAAGAAAATGAAGAGGATAGAAAAGGGTAAATAATAATGATAAAAGAAGTGTTGCACAATGAAATTGCTCATCACTGACACAGAGCCAGCTTTCCCCTACTTTATATACTGAGCATAACTTCATACAGTACGGAACATCCCTTTTTGTCTCTTGTGGTCACCTGTCCAAGCCGTTTGCCCTCTCAACTTGTGCTCAACTGCAAAATAATAACCACTCCTTTTCACACAGACACAAACAAGCAAGGTGACAGATCGGCATCTAGATAAATATTTAGCTATGAAAGTGCTGTATGTCGCTACTTAGTGCATGACTATAATAAATACACTATATAAAAAGAGCATTTTTATTTGTATCTATTTTGTGTTTTTTCAAACAACGGAGAAAAAGTGAGTTGTCATCTCCTTTTTCTCCCCCAAGTCAAATAGATTTGACTCAGTGATTAATACCAGAACTAACAGCTCTGCTTTAGTCCAAATATATGAATAAACACAATGGTACTGTTACAAGCCACAGCTTAGAAAACAGACATAGTAGACAGCCCATTCCTACCAGCAAATTTTGTCTTAAAAAAAAATTTGTCTTAAAACAAATAAGATTGTTTAATAGGCAATTCTGAGTACCACAAGATATTTTATTTCTAGTGCCTAATTATGCTGGTTAATTCAGAGAAAGATCATATTTATATACCTATTCTCTGAATTTTAAGATCAGTAAGGTTTTTGTCTCTTTCAGGTACCATTATGTAAAATGTATCATACAGCTATCTTTAGAACAAACCCTGGTACTTTCTCCAAGAGTCACTGATAAAATACGAGAGTTTTTTTCTGGTCTTTTTATAAGGAATGCTATCTTGTAATCAATACAATCTGCACACAAATTCGGGACAAGCACACAGCTACTTGATTTTAATGTAAAAAGTGATATAACGATATAAGTCACAAGCTAAAGAATATTTAGGAAGAGGTGACAGTCATGTAACCATTCGAGCAGCAATAAATTATGTCACACATAAAGCTCAACATGCCAGTGATAGAAGGTTATTTATGGACAGTTAAATATGAGACTTTTTGATACATACTGACTTCTAAATTCATCAGTAGGCTACCATAAATATATGTTGAAAGGTAGACCAAATTTAGGAATTTACTTGCTTTCTGTCATATGCAGATATAAACATTTATAAAAAAGTAACTTGATAACAAATTTAAGAAACTTGGCATTTACAACAGAAGAAAATCTAGCTCAGTGATAAGAAAGAATATCTATACGCCATAAGTTAATATAAAATTTTTGATCGTCAAAACAAGAGTACAATGCTACTAAATTTGGCGCTCTTGTGATACTTAATTCACATGGTTTACTAAAACTATTGGAGTTAAGCTGGTAGTATTTCTGTTTGAAAATAAAGATGCTTTTTTCTCATTTAGATAAATTAATTTGTTGAAGAATTTGTTTATGCAGTAGTACATTGCAATTTGTGGCTGAGTGCACAAACACTACATAAAAGTGCTAAGTGGCAGTCTTAAGTGGCAGGAAAAATCCCTGAACTCTTCTTCAGGTGAATATCACAATAACTCCTTGCCATATTATGTCACGTAATGGTATCACAAACCACTGTGATAAACTGTTGCACTAAATTGGAAGACATTGCGTATTTCCTACAACAATGACAAAGTAGAAAATATAGAGTGTACTTAAAGAGATAGGTTAAAGTAAGCAGTTTCATAAGCAGCAGAATGCATGAAAACTGGTTTCTTACTGCTTTATCTCACAGCTATTTTCTTCAGGATCAGAGCAGACAGAACTGCTGCTTTCTTAAACTGGTAGTTCTCACTCTTGATATTCTGCAGTATAATATAATGTGAACCCATGGTTAATAAAGTCTTCCTCCACGATATTAATCTAATTATTAGGATAAGTTTGTAAAGCCTTTCAAGTTTTGCTGAAATTGTTTGACATGTAAAAAACGTAAATGCAGCATGGCTGTTCATTGTAGTAGAAGTTCAACAATCTGACTCCTTCTTCCTGAAGGAGTTTGGGTATGTGGCTCATTTTGAGCCCAAATACCACAAGGAAACGATGTATTCCCTATCACCAAGTACTCAGAACATTAGCTTTACGCTCTGTGTAATAACATCAGATACATCGAAGGAACAGCCATTCCTAAAAGAATGAAGCTATTTCTTCACCACTTCACAGACTACTTATATTATTTTTGTGGCAGCTAGACATATCAGCTAGGAATTACAACAGTGTCACAAGATCTGGCCTTCTGTTCAAGCCTTCAGAAAGTTCAATTACATGGGATTTATACAGGTGACTTACAGATAAGGATATGCACCAGAGAAGTGGTATAGGAGAAACAATTTCTTTTCTTTACAGCCATATTGAAAAATGTTCCTTTACTTAGGGAAAAATACAAAAGGTAAGTTTTGATTCCTTGTTCTAAAGAGGACGATAGGACATATTCTTGATATTCAAAAGCCTCTGGAAGTCTGCTGTAGATATCTATAATTATTCTAGAAAAGACATGATGCCTCTTGTCCTTTTCCTTTTTAACCTAAGGACTGGCTCAGTTTAAAAATGTTCTGGAAGCCTATGTTGTGTATAGACAATCTTGCATGGTGCTAAAAATTTCATTTAACACTTCTTCTTAAAATCGCACTATCGCATTTTCATGTAACACAGGTTTAGGAAGCATCAGTCATCTCATTACAACATTTACTTTTAAAATAGATTGTGTTCACCTTTAGGTGAACAGTACACTTGCACGCCTTGCACAGTTACAGTATTAACATGGATGTTGTGGATCAGTTCTACAGAACACTGCCCCTTAATGCAATAATATCATCAACAGTAGTAACACTAGAGAAACAGTCTTACACACAAGAAGACTGGAAGAATTCAAAACCATTCAGAATCCTAGATTGTTTTGGGTTGGAAGGGACCCCTAGAGGTCACCAAGCCCAACCCCCGTGCAGTGAGCAGGGACACTGCTAACTAGATCACATTGCTCAGAGCCCCATCCAACCTGGCCTGGAATGTTTCCAGGGATGTGAGCTCCACTGCCTCTCCGGACAACCTGTGCCAGTGTTTCACCACCCTCATTGTAAAGAATTTCTTCCTTATATCTAGTCTAAACCTACCCTGGTTTAGTTTAAAAACTAAACCCCGTGTCCTGTCACAGCTGGACCTACTAAAAAGATTGTCCAAGTCTTTCCTATAGACCCCCTTTAGGAACTGAAAGGCCGTAATCTGGTCTCCCCACAGCCTTCTCTTCTCCAGGCTGAACAACCCCATCTCTCTCAGCCTATCCTCATAGAAGAGGTGCTCCAGCACTCGGATCGTTTTTGTAGCCCTCCTTTGGACCCGCTCCAACAGTTCCATGTCCTTCTTGTGCTGAGGGCTCCAGAGCTGGACGCAGTACTCTAGGTGAGGCATCACCAGAGCAGAATTGAGGGGCGGAATCACCTGCCTTGAACTGCTGTCTGTGTTGTTTTTGATGCAGCCCAGGGTACAGTTGGCCTTCGGGGCTGCCAGTGCATATTGCCGGCTTCATGTCCAGCTTTTCATCCACCAGCACCCCCAAGTCCCTCTCGGCAGGGCTGCTCTTGATCTCTCTTCCCCAGCCTGTATTGATACCGGGGGTTACCCTGACCTAGGTTCATGACCTTGCACTTGGACTTGTTGAAATTCACTTGTCAAGTAACAACTCTATTAATTTCCCTCTGCTGTGCACAAAAATTTATATTTCGAGAAAAGAAAAAAAACATGGATAAACCTGGTATATCTTCAGTGCAACTCCGAGAAACTTGAGGAAATATTCTTGAAACGGAAGAAAATTAAAGCCATAATTTTAGATGTCTGCAAAAGTAGTTTAAAATGAAATTTCTACACACATATAAGATACTATACGCAGCATCTCAGGCTTAAGAAAATTCTCCTTTTATTCTGACCCTCCGTTCATTCAGTGTGTGTGGCATTACATTATATTTCAAAGGCATATTTGTTCAGCCTTGTATAAAATAAAATAGAAAAACAAAACAATGTTTTGCCTTATTATGACTAATTTGTTTATTAATAGTAAAAGGAAAGAAAAATTAAGCTAACAGCACTTATATTTAATAAAAAAATAAAACTGAAGGCTATTCCCACTATACCCAATAGTTAAATTGACATAATTTGTTATAAGATAAGTAATCGGTTAGGTATTTGGCATACTTACATATTTCATAAAGCACACTTTTTGTTTTATAATTATGTATTCCAAAATAGGCTTTAAATTAGGCAATGATTAAAGAGCTCTAAAATTCTCTTCAAACTCTGGTGAAGTCAACAGAAAGACTCTCGCCAATTTCAACAGACGTTGACTTGGATAAACAACATAAATTTGGAATATCTTCTATATCGCCAAAGTTGTTTTCTTACATTCTTACAAATAAGGTATTTATGTAGTTAATATTGTATTAAAGAATTAAGACAAACACCTAGAATTAGAGGTGTCACTGTGAAAATGATATTTGCTATGGCCTCAGGATATAATTCAATTTTTGCAAACAACTGATTATAGAAGTGGAATAGCTTAGCTTAACATAGCATGTTTTCCATGCAATGATCTATATAAAATGAGCACTAAAATATAAGCTGGCAGGTGTCATTCAGGTATAGACTTGGAAGACGTGTCATTTGATATTTTCAGATATGGGGGAACATGGGGTCAATGAGGTCGCTCAATACTTAAATAATATCTGTCTTTCAAAAATCTCATTAAAATACATTATAGTTTCATTTTAACAGTGGACATTGTATCCTGCTTTTAAAAAACATCTAGAATTAATCCGCTAAATGTCTACCATTGGTAAATTAAAATATAATTGTTTTTATTTATTACACGTCAAATAGAGTATCAACTTTAGCCATCACTTTAATCCTTCCTTATTCAGCATGGTAATTCAATGATACATATACTTATTAGTAAAAAAATAAGATTCTTTAATTGTTTACCAAAAGAAAAAATGAGATAATGGATTTTTGATTAATACATCACAGGAACCAAGGAATTCCACTATTTGAGGAAGATATGCAGGGTTTATTTTAGTCAAAATTAATAAAACAACCATGTCAGTCTTATAATTCCATATTACCACCATGGTTCTTAAAGACCATTAGCATATAAAAAGAAAAAGAAAAAACACAACTCTCATGACAGAGAGGGAATAATGGGAAAATATTCCAATTAGTTGTGTATTGTAGAATCCGGAAAGAATTTAAGACATGTATTCTTACTTTTGAAAATATGCAATTTATAAAGCAGTATAATTATTTCTATCCATTGGGACTTATTTTGCAATATGTAAAATTTGTAATTATTTTTTGTCTAAATATCTAGCCTTATTAAGGCCTAGATATAATAAAGTGCTCTTCATTAGTAGCTTTGAAAGCAATTAAATTTGTGGAAATATTCTGGGATTATGAATATTGTAGAAAAATAGAGCAAAACACAGACAACAACTTGCAAAACTTGTTACTAGTATTTTCATAAATTTAAATTGTGAAAGATTCTTCTAGTAAAATTAGAATGCTTTTTTCTACAGCACCAAAGTGTTACTTTGGTTACAAATTGTTCCTGATAGGAAGAAAAAAACTTTACTCCTGAACTCCTATGTCCAGTAGAAGAAATAGCTTTCCAAGTATGAAGATTAGATAAAATGAAGTATCCACGAGCACTTCTCTGTGCTCACAAGTCAAGGTAAGGGTCATTTCACGTCATTGACGAAAAACGTAGATAGGTATGAGTTGCACTCTACACACTTGAAATTAACATTATTATCAAGACGGAATATCTGAAGCAAATGTGGATAACATACTGCTTATAGCATCAGCAGCTTTCATCAAATAGAGGGTTTCATTTATAAACAAAGACACAAAAAATACTGACTCCTACTTAATAGAAGTCAGATCATTAATTTTCCTTCTCATTTAAAAGGAGAAGTATCAGAAGGTGACAAGCCTACTTTACTGCTGTCTGTATTCCAAATACATTAGGCACATATCTGAAAAGTGAATAAATAAGCGTGTGTGCTTATTTACTTACATAGCCTTTTCAAACGCCATTAGTCTCTTCGAGTATAACACTGAGTATAACACCTCTGCAGGTGTCACTGAAAAACCATGTCTTCACTGACAGCATCTTTAATGTTTTATTTCTGGGTTTATCTTAGAAGTACGTATTTTTATCACGAAAATCAAATTTCTTTCCTTCAGAACTTCCAACATTTCTCATACAGAAACAGATTGACTATCCACAGCCATAAACATAGGCCTTGTCTTCTGCAGTCCCCTTTATTACGGTACAGAATTTAAGTATCCTTATTATATCTGGATTTGTTGGTTAAGCCTATCTTGCCACATACAAAGATCTCAATAAGGAGACCCATTATATAGCAGGAATATTTCCTGTTCTTCAAACTATAATTTTACCTTCGTCTGTAGGCAAGCCACAATAGTTCTTCTTCGTTGTTGCCTCATAACCGCAGAGATGAGGCAAACCTGTTATCAACTACTCCATGGTTCTACATATTACCTCCGTTACAGTACTGCTGATTTGCTGTTGCTCACACAGACTGAGTTTCACTGAGGCTTTCCTTATATACATAATAAGTTATACAAGAAAGGATTGTATTGACTTTTTTGCTTGCCCAATGTTTTCATGCTCTGGGTTTTGCGAAGGTGCAGCTAGGTTCCTTAGCTGCTATATGACAAATTTCACTACCACATTCAAACTACTCTTCAGAGTTCCAGCTACAAAAATTTTAAGGAGAATGTGACTGCTACTTAATTTCTATTCAACAAAGAACCTGTTCTTTTGCTGTTTCAGGCAAGTGAAAAGGAAAAACTATTGCTTTCATTGTATTGTAATGAAACCAAAGCTCATTCTATATAAATGCCTAAAATTCCCTCAGCTAAAGCATTGTAAATACCACCCCTTGGCCCATTCTTTTCACACTCCTGAAACACCTAAAAATCTTTGGAGTTACCAGATTGATTGTATATACTGACTGTGTAGTAATCCTTGGTTTGTACGATGAAATGAAAGCAGTTGTAGACTATTTCAAAATTATTTGAAATATTTTTTCCATTTCTTAAAGTGAAAGACCTTCTTCAAAGTGTTTTTAGCTAAAACATATGCAACAGAATTCAGCGGGTAGCAATAAGAAAACAATATGTTTGCCAATAGCCAAAGGCTTAGGGAATACTTTTTCTATAGAAAAAATCTTTTGCAATAAAAAATACCTGAGTCCTTCAGATGAAAGAGTAATTCCAGTAATTCTTACAACTATGAGTAATGTGCAAGTCAGTTATATTTTTAATTTAATTTTTATTTAGGCAATGCAGATATATAAAGGTAGAAATTAATAGAACATTGCCATAGGTTCTTTCAAAATGCTGTAGGAAAGCAAGTTCCACAAAGAGCCGTGTAGTTCAGGCTCTTTATGCCTCACCTAGCAAGGTCACTATATTTGCTTTGGGACATAAATAGTCAAGTTTCTCATTCCATTAGACTAGTAGGAAAACTAAATTATTCTGCTTATTCTCTCTTCCAAAAGCTGGCACACTGGCAGAAGAAATGAAGAAATGTAAGTGCTACTTTTTCTTCTTAGTTTTCTCAGGCAAGTAGAGAATTTATATTTCTCTCTCCCTCAGGTTAGACTAGGAAACAAATGTGTACAGGAGTAAATGACTCATGAGAGTAAGGTAAACAACTATCTCTATTTCAGTGACTGCTCCATCCCTTTCCTTTATCGACAAGATGAAAAGGGCAAATGAGGGAAGATATGGAAGAGCCAGCACTGCCACTGCCACTGGAATTCTGCAAGGATTCTCTCTCAAAAAAGCGAATTAAAGGAAAGCAGTGTCAGTATAAGGGCAATCTCTCATTGCATGGATTCCCCTGTCCTCATATCTCTAATAGAAGGAGGCAATATACCTGGTATGTGTCGTGATCTTATGAGACTCACAGCAAGATAAAGATCTGTCTCTCTTCCTTTCATATACAACTGACTGGATTCTTCAGTATTTTATCAAAACTGGCAGCTGCAAGTTTAATTATAAAGAGAGAATGTCTAGATTAAATCTTCTGTTTTCCAACTTAATAAAAACAATTAGAACATTTTATAGTTTCTGTATGGCAGAGCTATTGTCGGAGGTCAACAGGAGGAAACAAGCAAAGACATAACGTTGATGTGTGTACTGGCAGGTTTCCCAGTGCAGTAGTAGAAAAAGCAGAAGTTGAAACTTAAGACCTGCAACTATGCAAGGAGCCTCTGCTGGGAAAATGCTTTAGCCTGCATTAAGACAGATTTACACTTCTGAGTGTAAATATATGTCAGTAGTTTACAAATCCATAACACAAAGTAGTTTTTATATATTACATGAATTCAAGTAAGCATCTTCCTCAGTTGCATTTATTATCTTCCTCACTACCTCACTTGCACATATTGCAAACTATGTATTCCTAATTGTTGTCTTGAACAAATGCATAATAACATTAGTGTGGCATTACAAATAGTTTTTTTAATCACAGATAGAATTGAAATGCTTCTCCAATGAAAATAGTAACATTTTTCCCCATTACTGAATCAGTTAGTCATGATTTAACTTCTTTAACTTAACCTTCCCTTTTCTTCGTGACCATTCACTGTCCTCAAAGCAAAACAGTCTGTTTACTATACTTTAAGTAAAAGAACAAGTTTTCAGATCTGACATTCAGCAAACTTATGTCCCCAGCTTCAAATAGTCTTCTTCAAAGCTTGCTGAAAAGCAGAAATAAGAAAAATACATTTTTTGTTTAGCAGAAGTTAGCATTGCCTTCCTTTGTATTATTTTGAGAGTAAGGCGAAACTAACAAAATGATGTTCGCAATGAAGTATAGTCCCAGAAAGGATAATATTTTCTGATAGGAATAACTCATAGCCTATACATCTCTAAATATTTTCTATGCTTGAGTGCAGCAGAGAGCAGCTGCCTCTGTTTTTGTCCTGAAGTCCATCCAGACCTGTTCTAGGGCACAGTGGGTAAGCATCACAACAGCAGCAATTATTCCAGCAGCAGAGAAGTGATGTCAGACATTACGCTGCTACACGCATTAAAGCCTGCTCTGTTTTACGTTAAAACATTCTTCAATAAGGTGCTATGGACTGATATATGTGAGTTAACCATTTCAACAGGTGTTCTAAATGACACAGGCTTCTGCATTTTATTTACTTTGGAAACATCAAATCATTCTATTTCAATTTTTTACTACATGAATTCCTATAAAAAAACCAACCTAAGCCTTTGAAGGAAGACAGATCTCACATCATGTTGGAAAGTAATACACCAATTCTCAGGTTTGAAAAGAAATGCAGGTGAAGTCACGAGAGGGCAAAACCAATATGGGATAATTCCAAAGAAGCTCCACATTAGTAGTGCAATCCTGTATCTAAAATATTGCTACAGAGTAGTAAGTACTACAGAATATCTTCACTTACACAAGAAGTAAAAGAGGTACTTAATATTATTCTTGCGCAGCCAACCAATTGTTACTGTTTCTGTATCAGCCTTTAACACTTGCAATTCAAAAATCACTAAATAAGTAGGTAATCTTCATAAATGCAAATCATCATTGCTCACCTTATCAATGCACAAACATCCCAGTATTCCTGCTTTAAAACAGGAGTTATCTTCATTTGATTAGCTTCTCAACCACATATTGCAAAGAAGTTGCTAAGGATGAATTTCTAAGAAAGCAGCAGAAGTTACATTGGTTAAAAATCCTCCTTCAGACTGGCTGATCTACAGAACTAAAAAGAGTATCATGAAGACTTGGCATGATTTTTCTTGCCTCTTCATTGATGTTCAACGCTACTGGAGAGGGAATTTCAATATACTCCTGAAAACAGAGCATGGTAAAATATTGACATCCATGGCGTGAAAGAACAGGGCACAAGAACAAATTGAACTGGGTTGCAGCAGCTGAGGAAAGAAAGAGAGAAGAGGCATGAACAATGAATCGTTGCTGTGAGTTCCCTCTGATTGCTCTTCCTGCTCTGCACTCTGAACCTAACTTTCAATTATGAAACCTTGGACCTGCACCCTATGACCACGAGAACTACATTTTATATGCTATCGAAATTCCACAACTTTTCACAGGGTACTTTCTATGTGCAGCCTGGTGTGAAGAGCATAGTAAAAGGACTATAGAACATTCCTAAAAGGTCACTCTCAAAGGAGCTGTAGAGACAAGAAAAAAGACAAAACAAACACAGGCGGCGTCAGAGTTACAAGGCTATACTTTCTTGCAACTACAACAAGTTTCTTTTGAAGGATTATCCCTTTTGACATATCTGCAATTAAATGGCAATAGTCAGAGATATTTGTACATAATTATTCCACCCTTTTAAGCACCTGTCACAATTCTGCTACAAGTATCAAAGGAGCATGTTAGCAAATAAACCTGTAATACACATGAAATTAGCTTTCATTACTTTGACTAAGGATGTCTATCAAAACGAAACTTTTACACAAAGCATCTATAGCATTAACTGTGACACAATGCCTTTTTGACCCGCCATACATGTAAGCTTTTAAGAGCAATTACATGACTCAGGTGCTTGAATTTGCTCATTCCAGCTACAAAAGACTGCGTAAGCATAAAACAAAAAAACCCCTGCATTTTTATTTCCTGCAGAGCTTAAATTTACACAACACTGATACAGTTGATAAATACAGGATTTGAAATATATAGTTTTTCAGCCGTATGTTTTGGTGGCATATAGCTAAAAAAACCACCTCTGACTGCAGAGTAATGCTGGGGCTCAAAACTTCTGTTTTAGTTTTGGATTTCGTCTCTGAAAGTGTGAGAATTTAAAGCAAAACTATCCACCAAGCATCAACCCCCTTGGGAGGGTCAAGCCATCTGCTGAACATACCAGAGTTCAAGACTACAGTGAAACATGAAACACAGCAAGTAGTTGTGGTCATTCTCGTTCAATAAGTATGTTCTAATACACTCTGCTATGAGTTATTCCCATCTCTGTGTCTGAAGAGAGACTTTGTAATCTGAACTTTTAGTGCTTTATCTGAATTAGGGAGGTGATTATTTTGTTTCTATAGCTATCCAAAAAGACAATATTTAAAACTTAAAAGGTATGGCTTAGTAAAGACAGCATCCAATTTGACTCTACTTTTTTATTGAGGAAGATTATCAGGCACTCGGTAGAGCTAGAAGGGTTTTAACAGTCTGAGTTTAGTACAGTTGTCAAGGAGAATATGATCATGTAGCATCTCATCACTTTCTATGTGTCGCCTTCCTCCCTCCGCCATCATTCTTTCACATTACTACTACTTTTCATATACTTATTTATAAGCATTTACCACTTTTCCACTGCTTTTGACTACTCTAAGTGCCTTCCATTATTTTTCTTTCTAAAAAGCTTAAATTGATCCAAACAACATTAAAGACTGTGTGAGCAGTGAGATGTAGGATAAGACCACATGATATTTGCTAACTTGTTACTCAACATGTGAACCACTACTAAAATTAAGGAAAGTTTACATGCACACACAGAAAAGCATTTAAATAAACTTACATGTCACACACGAAGTGCAGCTGCTACCAAGAAAAGACCTGCTCAAAACATGTACAGTGGCAAAGGTGAACATATATTTTGATATTTTTATGAGAAAAAGCCCGACAGTTTTTACTTATGCAAATATAGCTTCCACTTTTCACCTATAATAACTGATTCATATTTTATTGCTGAACCTGTCAAAAATACAACAAGCTAGTCTTAACAGAGAAAATAGATTCTTACTGATAAGCAAAAATATGTTAAAAAGAAAGGAAGGTCATTCTAGAACACTGCAGAAGATAGGAAAGAAAGTGCAATGACAAGGAATTCCTCTTTGCAAAGCAAGTTTTGCACTTGACCAAAATAGTTACATATTCAGGAATATATTAAGGCTTAATCATAGGTACTGTGCTCATGTTCTTGTCAAATGGGACAGAAAATATTTACTTTGACATGTTATGGTGCGGTATTAATTAGACCATATACACGGAAACTAAACACTGAACAGAAAATAAGCACAGCTTGTTAAACACTTACAGTTACTATTGTCAAGACAGGTGAAAGAGATTACAAGATCAGGCGGCAAGGACAAAACCAGCTGGGTATAACACCAGGTGATGTAATTATCTTTTTATAGGAAAAACTCCATTAAGGAATAGGTATTTTTGTCATAATATAACTTGTAGCTTTTAATTTGCTTATGAAATTATTTTTCCACAGTTTTCTGTATAGAGAATACAAAGTAAATTCAAATCTCTAAACACAGATTACTTTTACATTTACAAACTAACCAGGCATGAATGATGGTATTTCTTGCATAAAGGAGACACGTGGTGTGCCCCCCCAAAAAGAGCAGTTGGCTGAAATGGAATAGACCCTAGGACTAGAACACAGTTATAACCATAAAGCTATGGTAAAGCTTTTCCCCACACCTCTTTAGAGCTGTTTGGTTTTGCATAAGTATGAGGAAACAGCAACAGTTAAGATAAGTGTGTTATGAAATACATTTTCTAATGAAATGCTGGAATCTAGTCTTTATGTGCAGACAAAAAAGAAAAATTCAGACTTTGTACTCAATAGCTGCATGCATTTATTTATCTAAAACTACTGCTCAGAACAGCTCTCCTCAAATCAAGACGAAGCTATCCCTATTCTTACCCATGCCTGAGACCAACTTAGTCGAAGAAAGCAAACCATGTTTCAGCTTTAGTCTCCTAAAACACTAATGAATAATCTTGGACAAGGACAACTCACACCTGAAATACAAAGGTACATTAAGAATACAGGTAGATTTTATTCCCTTTATACAAAAGTCACATCAGAGACTTATTCATCACAACAACAAAAAAAGAGAGACCATTTAAAAAAATCTCAGATTTTCCATGGCCTATGTAAATTATATTTAAAAGAAGAGAGAGGGAAAAAGGAAAAGAGGAAGAGAGATGGACAGAGAGAGCTATATCAGTTGAAAGGCATTCTCACTCTCTTTTCTCCCCTTCCAAGAAAGGGGCAGCCAGTTGGAGGTACTGGATAAGCACAAGTTTCAAACCATTGCTCTTGCTGCTGAATACCTGCATTACACAACCACAGTTTTCTAAAACGTTTTTTACAAAAATAATATTTCAGTTGCCCGATCTCTTACCTGTCTTTTATTCATGTTAAAGCTCTTGAAACAGTCAGGATGACGTCAATACACGTTTTTTGGTTCATAATGAGATGACACTATGTTATACCTGCGAGGTACAAACCCAACTAAACCAAATGCTGTAATACTCTGCAAGGTTCATAGATTCCTCAAATATTTTGTTCTGCTTTAATTTGTCTGTTTAGCAAAGCTAAGTGCTTGGAGAGTTACATGTAATATATTTTCTTCATGTTCTTCTCTGATGAGCTGTTACATCAGAAAGTAAAAGAAATTAGGATAATTCCCCTAAGAAGAATATTCCCAGACTGGGCATGTTTCTGTGATTTATAACGTGCTTAGGAAGTATGTTGTGTAAAATTTTTTTGCATAGGAACTTTTTTGAATAAGATGATTTATAAATACGAATAAACCTCAGCAGTAATCCTGATGTTATGTTTGCTCCCCTGCATACACTATTGTTGATTTTGCTTTGCCCTGGCAAGTAATAATAAATATTTGTCATTTTCTTATTACATTTTCGTTTATGTAAAATCAGATTTCTTCTATTATGTCATAACATTGAGAGACTTTAAACTTTAAAAAGAGTCACATACAAATCTGATGTTTCTACTTACACATATACGTGGATTGGTTTAAATGAAAGACATATTAACAATTTGAAAAGTTGCTTTCCACATATATTGCCAGTTGCAGTTTCATTAATGAAGGCATTGTTATTCACATTCAAGAACAGTCAGAAAGATAAATCATCAGCACCTATATGCATATGAGTGATATCCAAAGTTAAAAAAAGGGCAAAGATTAACCAGCTCTGATCTTCGATTGTCAAAAATAAGGTTATCTGTCACTTTCTTAAATTAGACAAAAATATACAGTTTTCAGGACTGTCATCTGTCATGCCCTGAATTAGAGACAACATAGAACATTATAAATTTTTTTTATCATACAATTCAGTTTCCTTCAGTCCTGAAAACTTCAACATAGACACGAAGAGAGAATGGTGATCATGGTAAAGATTTAAGATATTTATTGACATCAAATAAGAATTCATAACTTACGAAGAATTGCATTATTTTTTGATGTAGTTAAGGAAATAGACCTTAACTTTGATAGAGACAACGTATTTTATATGTCATTAAATTCATCATTAATTCTGCAACACAAGCAAAGTAGCAGAATGCTACAGAACTTTGTTATGACTGATAATCACGTGCGTTCACAAACATGGGACATGATTGTTGTTATGATAAACTTCCTGTAATATTTAACCAAAAAACTTTTCTTAAATTTCTTCCTCCAGATCAAGAATTCTTGTCCCTATTTCCCACTTTCACATAATATGCCTTTAGCAGTAATGTATGTTCTGCTAGTGGAAAGATATGTTGTACTATTTGTGATACTAAAAAGTCAAATGTCCTAAGAGAAAACAAAAGGGAATAAGATTGTCAAGTATTGGAGGAGGACAGAGGATTTCAGCAAATATAAAACAAGCTTATTCCACAGAAGCACAGTATCCTAAACTCTTTAGTCACAGGATCACACCACTTCATCAGATCAAGCTGTCCTTCACTCAAAGTTGCGTGTTTATGTTTTATACCTGTCCCAAAGATTCGGTTTAATACAGTTTCCAGCATCATTTGAGGCAGGTATGAGTGAATGTAATATACCCTAATTTTTCCAATTTCTGAATTTGAAATGCAATGACAGCAAAAATAAGCAGAAGGCATAAGCAGAATGTAATTTAGATCAGATTTATATTAGTATTTTATTGTGCATAATTGACAAAGGCTGCATCATATTGCAGGCTGCTGGCCTTGGTGTTGATTGCCCTAAGTCTCTCAGACTTTCATGCCCTAAATTGTAATTCTCAATGTTACCAAAACCACACAAGTAGCTGATGGCAGCAATTGAAGCAAAAATCAAATTCTTAGCTATTTGGGCATAAAGAGAAAGAGAAGCACTGAACTTTGTTGCATTTATCAGCACTGTTATTATAGCAAGAAGTGTAAGAAGTTCTCTGTCTCTTTTGCTATCCACTTCTATTCTTTGTTGGTGTGCAAGACTGAAAAATTTTGTCTGAGACACTTATTCAGAGAGTGCACTGCTGCTCTTGACGCTAAGAGTGTGACTTGCTCCTTAACTCTTCCAACTAAAAAAACTACCAAAACCCCACCAGTGAATCACCAATATTTTGCTTTTTTCTGATCAAGTTCATACTGTCTTTGACTGCACTCATTTTTGTACAGCACTCATTTTTCTTCTACCAAAACAGTTTGGAGAAAGTCTTTGTCCTCAGTAACAAGAGGATAACACAAGGGGAATTTATTTGTTTTCAATTCATGATTGTAGGATTGCCATAAAAAAGAGAGCCAAAAGGAAGAGAAAATTGTGACTACAGAAAAATCTGAAAAAGACAAAAGAAATGAGACATGCTGCATCATATATATTTTATTGACCTTAGTGTAGATGCTACTATTTTTTTACTGGATGCTGCCATTTCAGCCAATTGGCTGTATTTTACTTTACAAATTTCTTACCCTTATTTAGTGAATTTGGAAAAATTTGATTTGATACTTGCTGAAAGAAATGCAGTATCTCTTTCCTGTGAATTCTTTTTGTTAGCATAGAACTACTTAACAATGTAGTATAACTAGGACACTATATAGTAATAATGACTGATATCTTCAGATTTGCTGCTTAAGTGTTCTGTTTTATGTAAACCAGTTAAGCATAACTGTTTCAATTGCAAAGTCATAAATACTCAAATTATACTCAAAAATACTTTTATTTAAATTATACTAAAAAGTATTTTTAAATTAGATTTAAGACTGGATAGAAAAAACTAAATCGGCACTTAGAGGCTTAAGATTCCTGTGTTATTGCTGTTGTTTCTTTAAAATAAGCTTATAAATTTAGTGTTCAGAGAAGCAGTCTTGGGTTTTTTTAACTGTAATTTGTATTATGTTTTTATACAGGAAGTCAGAGTGTTGGAACATATTTAAAACAAATGACAAACTTGTCATTACCCTATTATCATACATATAAGAGACATTTTTTAAAAGCAGATAAGACTTCATAATTACAATGCTGAGGTAACACAGGATTCAGAGTTCTCTCCCTTCTAATACAACGGGATTTCCAAGATGTAAGCAATGAATTCTTACATTAGTACTTTGAGAACAGAGGTAAAGGAGGTGGACAATTAGATATGATTTATTCTGTATTAATTGGGATACCTGCACAAGTAAGTTTTTCCAGACCTTACAGGTCCTTTTCAGAAATCCATGCATTTTCTGGAAAATTCTTTCTCCTTCTCAAACAGCCAGAAAAGTCATTATCCATTCAAGTTATTTTTCAGCTTGCCTGAAATGACATTCTTTTATTGCCATCTCCCTTCATATCTATTCTGTACTTCCCCATCTCATACATGGAGGTCTCCTTGATGAGACTCTGAAGAATTTATCTATCTATGCATTCATTCTTACTGCCAGCTCCTTCCCCATGGCCT
The DNA here is from genome assembly GCF_000687185.1 of Egretta garzetta. Classification (NCBI taxonomy): domain Eukaryota; kingdom Metazoa; phylum Chordata; class Aves; order Pelecaniformes; family Ardeidae; genus Egretta; species Egretta garzetta. The sequence continues at coordinate 276,154 of NW_009259980.1, forward strand.
TCCAGCCATGTGCGTGGCAGAACTCCTCAGCTGGAACAGTAATTCTGGATGACTAGGCACCTGCCCAGCCACCTCCATCACAGCCCAGTGGCACGCTCTTTCCAAAGAGCAAAGAAGTAAATCCAAAATTTCAGTGTGCCATCACTTCATCCTTTTTTCTGATAAAATTCAGGTTTGCATTTGTAGTTAATTTATAAAAGTTCCTTTCAAATAACACCTTACCTTTTCAAGAGATGAGAAGTTGTTATATTTATGTTTTTAACAAACTGAACTGACAAGGCTACTGTCTTTTTTTTCCGTGAAGGAAATTATTTGCAATGTTTTGAGTTTTATAATCAAAACTTGATGAAACAGTTTTCCCAACACACAGGAGATAGTTCTAAATGCTGGTTATTGGATTCAGTTATAAGTCTGCATCCATCACAATTTTGAATTTCTCATGTTTTGCATAAATATGGAAATATGTTATTGAATGCTCCACACAGAAAAGGCAATTTTAGATAATCATACAACTTGAGTCTCTGAAGAATTTTTATAAAAGGGAGAAGTATTGGCAAATATCAGGTATGTCTTTTTTTACTGCTTCTTTCAATCATACAGATCTTCATTTTTATCAGCTCTTCAATAAACTATAGTATGTATGGAAATTGTGTGCTCTTGACTGCTCTAGTAGCACCGAGAAGACCATTTGTACTAAAGTAATTATTCTCGTATTCTATTAGAACTCTATGCAGCTTTGAAGACATTTTAAGTTAGGCAGAGAAAATGAAAAAAGTAATAATTTCTTACATGATGAATGTTATGGCATTTGCAGGAGTACATTGTCAGACACAAAACCATCTTAAAACAATTTCATTGGTATAGCAGCACAGAAAAATTTCTCATAAGTAAAATGTTTCTTTGGCAGGGAAATCTATTGCAGATAATCCAGCACTGTGTGTTGAATCATCCTGTTGAAATACTTATCAACAAGAGCAGTCAAAACGCAATTTACATTTTTTTTCCGATTATTAGAAATGGGATTACAAACATCTCATTGTGCAGAAAATGTTTACATGTTCCACTTATGAAGCTAAAAATCAGATAAGGCATTCCAAAGGGTACAGATTCTTAAATCCTCAAAGCTCTGCCTTTGCATATATAGAGAGTTTGCTAAGGCTTTTTCAAGCCAGATATATTTCAGTTTGCCAGCACTTTAAACTATTGATAAAAGCTGTAATATTAGTAAAGAATTTGTGCAAATTTTGAGTTATTTTCTCATCTATTAAATGACGTACACAGAGGCTTATTTTTCTTCACAGATTGATATGCTTTGCTGAGTCTGACCTACAATTGTCTGAAGAATAGGAAACCCTTTGAAAGCTTCCAGTACCTTATTCAATAGATTAGATTCAAGAAAACATAGCTGGGCTAAAGACTGTTATAAAAAATAATTTTTTTCTGACATTTCACTTCCATAACTGATAGTAGCTTTTTGATTGTTCTTTACAATTCTTCAAAAACCTAGAATGTATGTGCCTTGATAGATAAAACATCTACCATTTTATTGTAGTCTACTTTCCTTAAAACCATATCCTTTGTATTTTTAAATAAATTGTGCTTCTTTTATATACTATCAAGGTAAGAATACAGCCTAGTGTAAAAAGGACAGCAGTCCTAACAGTCTTGAAAACGTAGGAATTAATTTTATGAAAAAGAAAAACAATTAATTCCATTGAATTTCACCTACCGTAAATCCTATACAAATTCCAAGTGTAAATTGTCTCGAAACAGTTGAAGGAGATTTGCGTACAAATAGGCTATCAGTTCAAAGCATTAATTCACAATTTTACTAAATGTGAATTAGAAATGCATTGCAATAAGAGACAAAAAAGCCAATACTCCTAAACACAAATTTACCATTTTCCTTAGAATTATACTTGCCTGCCATGTTCAGATTAATTAGTTCTTTATCTCAAGCAGAGTATGTTAAGGCAAATTAATTTTCTGAAACAGGCCAATGTAACTAAAAGCACCCATTGTCTCAAACTGGAAAAGAGCAGCAAGAGGAAAAGGAAGGCCTGGTCACTTAATCTGGGAACAGAAAACTGATACCTAAACCCAAAGCAATTTTTTGCAAGTGGTGTTCCTTGATTTTGCCTTCAGTGGTGGTAAAATAGCTCACAAAGCTCATCAGTAGTAGTGTCCAGGCACTCTGTATATTTGAATTCTACTGGTAAATTCCCTAATCCTAAATATTGTTTTTTGTGAGGGAGGTCAGCAAATTCCAGGAAATTAAGTCTCACTCTTTAAAAAACAACCAAAAAAAAGGATCCTTTGAGCTTCATTTACGTCCCTGCATTTACTCTTTTTTCGTGTGCTTGTTTGTGTCAAAATATTTAAACTCATGTTCTTTAGTGTTTACGTTATAAAGTGTTTTGCCAGAGGCCACACAGAAACAGAATCACACAGGGATGAAAACAATATATTAAAATGTATTAAATATGGGATAGGGGAAAGTCAGTGTAAAACAACTCCCTCCAAGCAGAACTGTTAGTAAAATGGCTTTCCCATGCATTCTGCCCCTTTTTATAATTTATCTCAAATTCTGAATTCAATCTTATCTTCAAGACAGCCACTGAGTTGTTGTATTCTTCTTTTACGCTCACCTTGGCCTCAATGCAAATGGCAAGAAGATCTAAGAAAGTGTATTTTATTCCTAACTTAGTCTATGATGCTGTGTTTTAGCAGAAATCATGAGTCAGTTGGCATAATCAGGAATTATTGGCAATAAACGACTGCTGGTGGTATTCTGTCAGGAGAATGTCAGCTACACTAATAACCCTTTTAATAGCCAGCACTTACATGTGCATTCACCATCAAAAGCACAAGCAACAAATGAAGTATGACACCCACTGAGACTCTACAGACTGAGGTGATAACTGTGTTAATGTCCAGCAATTATAAGTGCATTCAGGTCCATCACCCATCCATGCAACCAGGATTTCTAAAAAAAAATTTTGAATTAAGATAATTACTAAAAATCAAAATGGCACAAATTATTTGGAAAACATTTGTAATCACTTTACCTGGAACAACTTTGTTTCCTAAAGAGAACAGATTTTATGAGGGTAAATTTTATGAGTAAATTCCTCAATGCCCCTGACTTAAATTTACCAGCAATGCAATGGTACAAAAAATAGGTAAGTTTTGCAGCCATTTAAAAGCATGACGTTGTTAATAATCCTACTATTAAGGATTTCAGGGCTCAACCTTTTAGCACTAAGCTATGGGGTCACTGTTCTCTGCACATTTTCTTTGACAAGAAGACCAACTTAACATACAGTCCTTACTCACTGTTTCTCACAACCATGGTACAGTCTACCTTCTTTCCACTTTTGATGACATTTGTGAATACATGCTCTAAACCAGTCACCAAAATGATCCATTAAAAATAATACCTGCACCTACACTTGGGGCGATGGTCACTAAATTCTGTGAAATATAAGGTTTCTAAAAGATAAGAAGGAAAAATACTGTTCACACAACTCAGAAGGTATATCCTTTTCTCAGCCATCTAGAGAAACCCAAGCAGCACCTACAGCACACTGAATGTCCTTTGAATATGCTCATAAGTAAACACATTTTACTGTGCATTAACATAGTGGAGGAGCACCGACTTGGCCAAATTACTTCTCAGCATTTTGGCTGTCAAGGGTAGTGTAATTGCAGCACCTCAGCTCAGGAAACACCACCAGAGGGTATATTAGTATAGAAAGGAAAGAAGTCTCTGTTGATGACATCAGTAACTATCACCTTGAACACAAGATTTCTACTTAGCTATCAATCAATTTCCCAAGGAAAAATTAATGGGTGGAATAAAACATGGTCCTTAACTACACAGAATATATTTCTAGTTCTTTTCCAGCCAAGTTGAAGCACCAAATACCTGTAAAAGATGCTTGACAAAGATCTTATACTTGTATACAAGGAAAATCAAGCATGTCTTACTGGTATTCCATCTCCTAATAAATCCCCGTAAAGTTATAAACAGCTTTCACGCATTTAATCGACTGCATACCAAATCGACCTCAACAATAAAATATGTGTTTTTTGGGGGAAAAGCATTAAGAATACTTCAGTGCAATAGTTTGAAACACATTCTGTGAAGACATGAAATAGCTATGCAAGAAAGCAGGACAAAGTGTCAGAATGCTTTAGTTCCAAGATCTAATTCAGTGCTGGAATAATGACAGATGTCATTGGGGCTGAACAGCAAATGTTCAAGATATAGACCTAGTAATTTTCTTAAACAGAAAAAGAAGAGGAAAAAAAGATGTCTAGCTACAACATCTGAGATTACAATTTAACAGAACAGTATAGCGATGTGTCAGGATCTCTTACTGAATTTTAAATTGGCAGCATGTAATTTTATGGATGCTTACCACATGTATCAGTATCACAAATTTTGGAGTTCCTCTAATAAAGCATGTAAAATGTTAAGATACATTATAATTATTACAATTTTCAGTTAGTGAAAACTGTACATCAATAAGGAATCATAACAAAATTACAAATCTGAGATTGTTCAAAGTATCTTTTATTTCTAACAAATAAATCACAAGCTATAGATGCTTAGTGAGTGAAAAAATGATACGTGTAGAACAATAGACATCAGTAATTTCTAAATAAGGAAGAAACAGTCTCACAGAAGAAAGCAAATAATTACAATCTAGTTGGATCTAGTCTGTAACTGCTAGATTTCCTGAAATGTGGAAAATGCCTCGAATGAACAGCTCTACTTTTATATCCAATACATTTTGAATTCGCCTCTGTATGCTGAATGTTACATAAGGAATGGGGAAGAAGTAACTGACAGGCTGTAGTTTAGGGTGTTTGCCTGAGACATGAATGTCTAAATCATCTCGACTGAGAGACGAATTTATTTATAAAGCCTTAAAATTAAATAAAACTTGATTTTCCTTTGCCTTCCATGTCTTGGCATCATAAAACTCCACCTCAACAGACTGCAGAATTTTCTAACCTACTCGTGTAAGCATAAGTTTTCCCAGCTTCAGAAAAGCTTTCCAAGTTCTATTTTCCAACCTACCACCATATTTTACTGAAGCTTCTAATAACAAAAGCAAAGAGGAAAGCTGATTGTGTTCAATTTTTTTTTCTATTTTATTTTTAGGTCGGGCGGTTGCTGATTTTTATGCAGTAAGGTTTACTAAATATAATCAATACCATTTTCATTACTCTACCAACAAGATGAATTCCAGGGGATATTCAATGCTGGCCAAAAGAAGTGCTGCATGTGCTATTATATCCAACAATATTCAGAGAATGCTAAGGAGTAGCAAACACAATGTTAAATCTATAATTCTTATCTGTTTCATTCAGCAAGTCCCACTACACCAAATATAAAAGCTTAAAAAAAACCCTGTTTCTGGCAGTAGATAGAGATGGGACAGTAAATAAATAAACAGTAAATAAAAAATAACTGGATAACAGTAGTCATAATTATAAAGTAGAACAGGTGAGAGAATCCAAACATTTACTGACATTTCTTCAGCTAGGTTCCAATCTTTTTCAATAGCAGGTTTTGTTCATCTCAGTCTGATCTTATTCTTTAATTATTTTGGATTGTTGTGATGTTCTTTAATATGCAGCACATTACCCCGGATTTTTCTTGATCCATCCCTACATATTAAGGGAAATTATTTTCAGAAAGTTTATTTCTCTATCCTGAGTTTGCACATGAACTCTAAATGTTGGTGTGAAACTAAAAAGCCGCAGAGATAAGGATAAGAAGAGACCTGCCAGAGACTACACAGCCTTATAGGCAGATAGATACATAAATATTTAAGTAGAGCTCTGCAAAGCTTAGTTCCATAATTTTCAGGAAGTCCTCTGAGTTTATTGGCAGTCATATACTATAAAAACATCAGAAATTACATTTATTTTACTTAAGTATAACATTAGCTCTAATAACAAGTTTTCATTATACAGCTATTCTAGTCTTTCTGTATAGACTTTTTTTTATTTTGAGGATCCACAAAGAACACTTATCCATTATGAATTCAACTAACTTTAGAAATAATAAAAGGGACAATTTTGTTTAGTTTTTCCTGCAAATTACACAAGATTTCACCAACATCAAAGAGGATTCATAGACAAAAACATGTAGAATAAAAAGACTGCCCAGATTCAAAAGATTGTCCAAGAGAATCTTCCAAATGAGAAAATGAAAATGAATTTGGGAAATTTCTACAGTTCCCATAGCTCCAAATTTTCCAGAATTCAGAGATTCCCTTGGATAATTTGCTGGACCCATAGACCAGAATGTATATCTTTGTAAAGTTTCAGGTTATTAAACACTGTTTCTATATTTCCAAGTTAAGCACACACAAACTACTTGAAATTAGAAGCTCCCATTTTAGATGAACAATAAATACTTTTTTATTTGATTTGCTCGTGTTATGGACAGAAAAAGACATCAAATTAATAGTTTATAGCAGCCAAACAAGGCCAATGCATCTGTATTGATCACCTGATATTTGCCTTAGATACCTGCTCTCTTGCCAAGCACAAAAAAAATCTCTCAGTTAAGGAATAACAATAGTTTTTCTTTGACTATACAATGATGGCCAGTATTTATATTTAACTCTTTCACTCCCCAGGAACTGACAAAGCACATCTTTACACCACCACATTTCAAAAAAATACTTTGAAAATGAAGTTTAAAAGGGAATAAATATTTTCTAACCCGGTTTACACATACCAGCATGAATAAAACAGGTGAATATAAAACAACCAATCTTGCTCCCAAATATATAGGTACAATAAATATATTTATAAATATCTATTATACAGTAACTCAAACTGAAGTGCTTATAAATTAAAGCTCTGGGCTATCCTACCTACAACACAGCAAGGGTTTCTACCCTCATCTTGATACAGTGCTGGCATCAGTAGAGGTTACTACCCACAAACTGTACCAGCATGTACATGTAACTGCTCAACAATAAGACTCAAATAGTGATTTAGGTTGGGGGATGGAATTACAACCATTTAAATAACCTGATCCATTTTATGAGAACCATGTCCAGGAGAGGCTATAAATGAATTTAACATAGCAAATCTGAAAGGAAGGTTCAGCAAGGAGCAGCTGAGGTGGTTTCTTCTTCATGTCACAAAGTGACTTTAATTCTCCTGGCAAGAAATTGATTCAAGGAGGTAGAAGTGAACACTCTGTAAAATCATAGGTCCTACATATGTCCAAAGTAATTTCACCCCGAATCGTAAGTGATACAGGACAATTATTTATTTTAATATATTCCCTTTCCTAATAAATTTCTTTTCCTGCCCAAGGATAAAGGTGAACTGTCCTTTTTTGAACAGCTTCTAGTGAAAAAAGGACAGAAAAAGAATCGATGGATTTTGGTGCCAAATATACAAGAGCAATTTGGGCTGATTCTATTTAGGGTTGATTCAACTGTTAAAAATTACTAGAAGAGAATAAAGCTATCTACTTGAAGGATATCTGAATTCTTGGAAAGACAGAGTCTCTTAAGCTGAAATAAACTCCTTGCAAGTACAGCCTCATAAATGAATGTTAAATAAATCAGCTACTTCTGTGGAATTATGTGCAGTTTAAATTGATACTCAATATGTTTTGCCATGTTTTACACAAAGAGAGTAGGTTCACAAATGTCAACTTTAGCCAAGGGAAATCTAACTCTCTAGGCTCCCCCAAGGATCATTTAGCCTCCTGCTTTGAATTGCTCTTACGAAAACCAGCTAGAGACAGAGAGCCTGCATCAGTGAAAGCCTTGAAAAATTCACATTTTATGCAGCTGCAGAATAGCCCACAAAGAGCTCTAGAGACTGCCATAATTTAGGGCAATCATTCTGCAAATGTTTGCAGTGTGTGTAGATATGCAGACTAGGTTCAATCTGGCTAACTTGGATGCTATTAATGAAGTTGCAACACTCAGTCAGACTTTAGCATGAACAGACAAGTGATCTAATTATATTAAAGTGGTTAATACCTACATCTGTCTTCAGATGACTGACAAGATAGGCTTAGTTCAGAGCAGAATCCTAAATTCTACATTCATGATAAATCCATAATACTAGTCCTGAAAAAAAAAATACACGGACATGTGTCTCATGATTGTGTCCTTTACACAGAAAAATGAAGTTGCAACTGTGTATTACCACTGTACGAACAGAGCAAGCTGACTCAGCTGCCTCTATTAGTCTCAGTTAATCCTGTTAGATAAACTCTCAAGTCCTTCTAAATTACTAAATGAAGTTTAATATAAGTGAATAAGTGGGCCTCTCTAGCCACACAGAAATGATGTCAGGAAGGTCGACTTGATTGCCATTATGGAAACTTGGTGGGATGAATCCCATGGCTGGAATGTAGCTATTGATGGCTACAGGCCGTTCAGAAGGGACAGGTGACGAAGGAGGGGTGGAGGCATTGCCCTTCACATCAAAAAATCATTACAGTGTGAAGAGCTGTCCCTGAAGAATAGCCACGAGCTTATGGGTAAGAATCAGAGAGAGGCAACCTGGTGGTTGGTATCCAATACAGGCCGCCAGATCAAAAGGAGCTGACTGACGAACCATTCTTCCTGCAGCTTCGGGAGGCTTTGTGCTCGCAGGCTCTCATCCTGCTGGGGGACTTCAACCACCCCGACATCTGCTGGAAAACCAACACGGCAAGCTGTAGGCAATCCAGCAGGTTTCTCGAATGCATTGAGGACAACTTCTTAAGCCAGGTAATAGACACCCCTACCCGAGGGGATGCGATACTGGACCTGGTGGTCACCAATGCAAGCGAGCTCGTCGGAGATGTCAAGCTCGGAGGCAGCCTGGGCTGCAGTGATCATGCGCTGGTAAAGCTCACGCTCCTGAGGGAAATGGGAAGAACAAAGAGTACAGTCAGGACTCTGAATTTTAGAAAAGCAAAATTCCAGCTCCTCAAGGAGATAGTCAGAAGGACTCCCTGGGAAACGGTCCTCAGGGACAGGGGAACAGAAGAGAGCTGGCAGATCTTTAAGGATGTGATCCACAGAGCGCAAGAGCTCTCGATCCCTAGGTGTAAGAAATCAGGCAAGGAAGGGAAGAGACCAGCATGGCTGAGACCATGGTTGAGATGGTGGTCAAACTAAGGAGGAAGAGGGAACTGCACAGGCAGTGGAAGCAGGGACAGGCATCCTGGGAAGAGTATAGGGATGCGGCCTGGTTGTGTAGGAATGGGGTCAGGAAGGCCAAGGCGCAGCTGGAGCTAAACTTGGCTAGGGATGCAAAGAATAATAAGAAGGGATTCTACAGGTATATCATCCGGAAAAGGATGGTTAAAGAAAGCGTACCCCCGCTGATGAGCAAGATCAGCAAGCTGGTAACAGCAGATGAGGAGAAGGCTGAGGTACTCAACACCTTTTTTGCCTCAGTCTTCACTGGCAGCCTCTCTCCTCACCCCTCCCGAGTTGATGGATGGCATGAAGGGGACCGGGAGGGCAAAACCCCTTCCGCTGTAGGAGAAAATCAGGTTCGTGACCAGCTGAGGAATCTGAACGCAGATAAGTCCATGGCACCTGATGAGATGCATCCCAGAGTCCTGAGGGAATTGGCCAATGTAGTCGCCAAGCCAAACTCCATGATATTTGAAAAGTCGTGGCAGTCAGGTGAAGTCCCCAGTGACTGGAAAAAGGGAAACATTGTGCCCCTTTTCAAAAAGGGTAGAAAGGAAGGCCTCGGGAACAACTGGCCTGTCAGCCTCACGCTCTGTGCCTGGGAAGATGATGGAACAGATCCTCCTAGAAGCTATGCTAAGATACATGGAGGCCAGGGATATAATTCGAGATAGCCAGCATGGCTTCACCAAGGGCAAGTCCTGCCTGATGAACCTAGTGGCTTTCTATGATGGTGTGACAACAACAGTGGACAAAGGAAAACCAATAGACGTAATCTATTTGGACTTCTGCAAAGCCTTTGACACGGTCCCCCACAACATCCTTCTCTCTAAATTGGAGAGCTATGGATTTGATGGGTGGACTGTTCAGTGGATAAGGAACTGGCTGGATGGTCGCGTCCAGAGGGTAGTGGTCAATGGCTCGATGTCCAGATGGAGACCAGTGACGAGTGGTGTCCCTCAGGGGTCCGTCCAGGGACTGGTGCTGTTTAATGTTTTCATCAATGACTTAGACAGCGAGATCGAGTGCACCCTCAGCAAGTTTGCAGATGACACCAAGCTGAGTGGTGCGGTTGACACGCCAGAAGGACAGGATGTCATCCAGAGAGACCTGGACAGGCTGGAGAGGTGGGCCTGTGTGAACCTCATGAGGTTCAATGAGGCTAAGTGCAAGGTCATGCACTTGGGTCGGGGTAACCCCCAGTATCAGTACAGGCTGGGGGATGAAGGGATAGAGAGCAGCCCTGCCGAGAGGGAGTTGGGGCTACTGGTGGATGAAAAGCTGGACATGAGCCAGCAATGTGCACTGGCCGACCAGAAAGCCAACTGTACTCTGAGCTGCATCAGGAGAAGCGTGGCCAGCAGGTCAAGGGTGATTCTGCCCCTCTACTCTGCTCTGGTGAGACCTCACCTGGAGCCCTGTGTCTAGCTCTGGAGCCCTCAGCACAAGAAGGACATGGAACTGTTGGAGCGGGTCCAGAGGAGGGCTACAAAAATGATCCGAGGGCTGGAGCACCTCTCCTATGAGGACAGGCTGAGGGAGTTGGGGTTGTTCAGCCTGGAGAAGAGAAGGCTGTGGGGAGACCTGATTACGGCCTTTCAGTACCTAAAGGGGGCCTACAGGAAGGATGGGGACAATCTTTTAGTAGGTCCAGCTGTGACAGGACAAGGGGTAATGTTTTTAATCTAAACCAGGGTAGGTTTAGACTAGATATAAGGAAGAAATTCTTTACAATGAGGGTGGTGAAACACTGGCACAGGTTGCCCAGAGAGATAGTGGAGGCCCCATCCCTGGAAACATTCAAGACCAGGTTGGATGGGGCTCTGAGCAACCTGATCTAGTTAGCGGTGTCCCTGCTGACTGCAGGGGGCTTGGACTAGATGACCTTCCAACCCTAAACATTCTATGATTCTATGATTCTATGATTCTGAAAGCTACACAAGGCATGGGAGAGATACATACTTGATGGCTTTAATTCCATATTTTCTCTGTGTTCTTTCAATCTAGAGATTCGTGGGATACTGCAAAGATCTGCAATAATATTAAGCTTATAAGTCATTTATGTAAGTAGCTCATGCCTTTATGGTTAAATAAAATAATAAACTATGATAAATAGAAGTTATTTAATACAAAAATGTGTTTACACAACAAATTCTGAATGTTTTATTCTAAGTTCATGCCCATTTGGAAAAACAAAAGTAACAATCCTAGTGCCTTAGCACTATCTTTCAACAGACATGACACTTTCAGTGTATAGTATTTTACAAGCACTCACAGCTTGAAAAAAAATCCATATTTTAACACTACTCAACAATAAAATTCTTCCGTTCTATCTTTATGTGAAATTCAGTAAAATAGCAATTCTGTAAAACATGTGACACCAAGAACTTTATTTAACAGAAAGGTATTTTAAAGCCTCAAGTCAAATAATAACCTTATACTTAATATGGAAAGCTTTTTTTCCCCCAGCCTTTAAGGATCACACAAATATAAGGAAAGTCAGCTTTTTACTATCATGGAACTTGTCAAAACAGTGGAGTCATGCTAACAATGAAACAAAAGATAAACATTTAAAACAACTTTCAACATCACAGACAAACTTAAGGTAGATGCCCACATCACATAGGAGAGTATCCAGTTTACCTACCTTGAAGTCTAGTCAAAGTTTCTCTTCTGTAGTCCACGAAGACAAATGGCCATTTCTAAAGGCAATGTGCTTGACATAACTTAAAAAGGGACTGGCCACTTCCTAGAAGTTTTTTTACTGACTAAAAGGAAGACTAAACAATTTGCTTAGATTAGACATTTTTATGGCTATAGTAGATAAGTCACATCTATAGTGTTTACAGTACAACATGGAAAATCTCAGGTTGTTTGAAAACCGTGGTCTAAAAGATATCTTCCCAGGGACTACACAACTTACCTTTATCAATTGGCCAGTTTAAAGCAAACTTGGGTAAACATTCAAAACTACTCCTCTTTTAAATATAAGTTTGCTGTGACTGGCCCTTTGGTTTCAGGAACTTTGACTGGATATGCTAATACTTTGAGTGTGAGAAACTGCCTTCATTTCAATTTCCATCCTAATACTATCAAGAGGGGACAGTAGCATAAACCTTTCCCTATTATCAGGAAAATTCCTTTCCCACCTATCCCCCAAAAAACCAAAAAGCACAAAAAGGATTAAAGGCTAATCTCAGTCTGGAGCTTCACCTAATCTGTCAAAGTCAAGTATATATAAGACCTATACTTATTATACTGCTGTTGCTTTCTAAGTGAATGAACAGGGGCAGCAAAATTCAGTGCAGAAATTAAAGGCAACTGTCCCAGATCTAGTTGTCATTTCTCACATTTTATTGACAAGGACACCAGCCAGTGGAAGAATGATGGTGAAGATATCTTGCCTTACAAAAAAATGGCATAAGCCAAATGGGACCAAATCCACAAGACTCTGGAATAGTGTTAATGGACTTAAAAAACATTGCCTAACAAATCGAAAAATCTACAGACTCAGGAAGAGTGCAATGGTAAGTGCTGAATGAAGGCCAGTGTAGCCAAAATATCCCACTGAAGATTTCAGAAACTTAAGCATGGAATTTAGCATTAACTGCACTGAAACAATCATTGAAGTTCTATTCAGATAATACATAGCACCTAAATTGGACAAGTTCAGATTTTCTTCCTGGTAGTGTATGTTCATCCCTAATTGAACCATTAATTCTTATTTTCCTGCCTATCAGCAAAGACTGTTATTAAGATGAAATTCCTGTCCAAAAAAACCCAAAAGGCAACCTTCCTCCCCAAACCCACTTTTTTCCTGACATTTACAGTGGTAGCTTGAATGAAGGAGATGAAGTAATTGCAAACCTTTCAGAAAGTAATAATAGAAACGTTAACAGCAATCTAGTTTATTCATAAAACTCCTTCCTCTAATTGTTCTCCAGCATGGCCTTGGGTAATATCCAACTGCAAGCTGAATTAAATACATACATTATTAGCATCACTACCTTACAAATAGTGTGGATAAGATGTGCAGTTTCTGCCTTCTATCCAAAACTAATGAAAATCAATTAGCATCTTTTAATTATGTTTGAGCAAACCTGAACACGCATGAGTAAGTGTCATGATTCACTTTGGTTCCCTTCTCACCCCACTGAAGTTCATTTAAATTTCAAAAAGATCTATTCTTTCCCATAGTCTATTTCTTATGCCTAAGTAAAGTTTAAAAAAAACCCCACCACAACCCGGAAACCCCCAAAACTCACAGAAGCCCCTGACTAAATAGAAGTAAATACAAGACAAAGTAATCATTAACACACCAAGTGGTCTTTCTGGCTAATTTTTGTTAAGCTTCAGGGACAGAATTAGATTCAATGAGGTAACTACATGAATGCAAGCCCTTAACATAGATAGGCTGCAGCAGGAGTTGCACTTACCGTAGTCGCACACAGAAGCAAGCTGTACTGGACTTGGTGATTGGTTTGTTGGGAATTTTTTTGTGCTGTGTCAGAACAACATTACGGTTTGATGCTAATTACTACTTGATGTGCAAATTAGGACCTTAGATCATCACAAATCACAACACAAAATCCTGTTCTTTCCGTAACTATGCATGCTGTTCAGAAGGCAATTTTATTTATAGTGGTACACTCCTCTGCCAAGCAGCACAGGATCCAGAAGACTTTTCAATGAAGCATCAGCAGAACGGGAAGCTTTTTGCTAACCTGTCTTTTCAGAATTAAAATCGTCATGGGGACAGCTATAACTACTTCATACTACAGGGAAGTACATATTGATATGCAGGTATTGAGAAAACATAGCCCTATCTCTCTCTAGAGTAAGAGATCTGGAATTTCTTATAATTCCCTATCATTTTTTATAAAAAGGTAAATTTAAATATGTAGCTTGTGACTAGTTACATAACAGGAATAAGCAAAACAAGAATCAGATTCAATTCTTACTCATTACACAAAAGATCAGTGACTTCGCCTAACTGTGGTGCTGAATAAAAATAACTGAGACAATTTGGTCAACAGTATTACAGAAAATATTAAGATGATTGTAAAATCTGTGTCTTGGCTAAATTACTATATAATCTTGTAAATTTCTGTTCTGTTTTTTAAATCATTACAGAAATTAACCTAGTCTTCGCATTTAATCCTTGAGGCCTCATTTCAGGCCTTGAGATTGCCACTATTAATAATCCAGAGACAAAATGAGATTTATGGTCCAACATATGGATGTAAAGGGATTTGTTTTAACAATCAGATCTGCTGAAAAGTAATCTAAATTATTTCATCTCTACCATTTAGTGGTGCAAGGTATATGCCTGGTATCCAGAGGCAATACACCCCTAAAGCCCCTAGGGAACGGTGACAAGAACAGCATGTCAAGGCACCCACATTCTTGTGTCAGTCATGACTGTCTGCATTACAAAAAAAAAAAGCTTTCATACCTATGTATCCTTTCTAAATTGTCAAAGATTGCCCTGCAAATATTTTATTTAAAATATTTGACTGTAAATGCATCGCTTAATGAAGTTAAACATCATGCTCAGGAACAGGTAGAAAGGTTCTTTTTACATCATTATAGAGACCAGCAGTTATTGTCGTAGGATATAATTCAAATGCAAATTCATGCTTTCTCCCTCTTGGAAAGAATTAAGGACAATTGTACTATCATGGGTCAATCCATGTTCTCATGATATGATGCCTGCATTGTACCAAGAATCATCTACTAATCTGATGCAGTCATACACATTGCCTGACAGAATCCTAACCCCACATAACCATCACCAGAAATGGAAGTTTGATATTGCAAAGTTCTTGAACTTGTAGCTCTCCTGTTGTCATGGACTGGAAGCACTTCTTTATGGTGGCCACCTGCACAGAAGAGTCGCAGAACACAGATTTTGTTAGAAAGCTATATATTAAAAATTAAGAGCAGTGAGAAAAATTTTAGAGTCTCTGATTGCAATGTATCACACCTGACCTCAAAATAAACTTCAGCTGAATGTGAGCTGTATTCCAGCAACTAAAAAGAAACCCAACACTTGCAGTTTTCCAGCACGTGATGCATTCATGTAAGTGGTATTGGTCAACAGCCGGCTGAATATGAGCCAGCAGTGTGCCCAGGTTGTATCCTGGATTGTATCAGAAACAGTGTGGCCAGCAGGAGTAGAGAAGTGATTGTCCCCCTGTACTCGGCACTGGTGAAGCCACACCTCAAATATTTTGTTCAGTTTTGGGACCCTCAATACAAGAAGGATATTTAGGTGCTGGAGCATGTCCAAAGGGCAACAAAGCAGGTGAGGGGTCTGGAGCACAAGACTGATGAGGAGTGGCTGAGGGAACTGGTATTGTTAATAGCTCTGTACAACTACCTTAAAGGAGGTTGTTACAAGGTGAGTGTTGGTCTCTTCTCCCAAGTAACAAGCGATAGGACAAGAGGAAACGGCCTCAAGTTGCACCCAGAGAGGTTTAGGTTGGATATTGGGAAAAATTTCTTCACCGAAAGGGTTGTCAAGCTACCTGGAGGTATTTAAAAGACATGTAGATGTGGCATTTAGGGACAAGGTTTAGTGGTGGACTTGGCACTATTAGGTTTACAGTTGGAACAGATGATCTTAGCGGTCTTTTCCAACCTAAATGATTCTATGAGTCTATGAAAAATGTCAAATACCAAAATAACAGGAAAAATTTAGATGAAAGCTAAGGACTGCAAATAATACCACAAAAAAAAAGAAAAAAAGAGGAAAAAATGGTTAATTTAGGAAAAAGGGTTCCTTCACTGCTTCTATAACCTTAATGTTTGGAATGTTATCTTATAGAGAGGTTATCTTGTACAAAACTTAAGTTTGTTCTCAAAGTCAGAATCTGCTTCCACCTCATGGCAACCCCTGTAGAAAACTCAAGCAGATTTCTGCAATACTTCAATTGTTACACCCCTCCAAGCCTTATGAGCAGATGTTGTTTTCCTTAGACAGTTATTTAGTTTGCTAACTGAAATTTATGGTGGACCCAGTAAAGTAACAGGGACTCCCATGCTACAAAATAGACTGCTGCAGCTTTGTTTCATGGAATAACATTCCTCTCCTATTCATCACATGTGAGACCACATCTGGAGCCCTCAGTCCAGTTTTGAGCTCCCCAGCACAAGAGAGACAAACGGTAGTGAGTCCAGCACAGGACCACTACGATATTCAGGGACCTGGAGCACAGGACATACAAATATAGACTGAAAGTGCTGGGTTTCTCTAGTGTTCAGAAAATAATTATTAAGGAGGCAATCGCATTGCCATTTTCAGCTATACAAAGGCATGTTGCAGACAGGATGAAGACTCACTTTAGAGGTGAAAGATAAGAAGAAAGGTAAGAATAGAGACAAGTTAAACCAATGATATTCTGGTTAGATATTAGAAAAAATTTCCAGCAGTGAAACAGGCCTCCCAGACATGCCGTGCAATCTCCATCCCTAGAGACAGTGAAAACACAGCTCTGCCTTACCCTAAGCAACCTAATCTAAATTTGAAGTTTGATCTAACTTCAAAGTTGACTCTGCTTTAAGCAAGGGGTGAGACCAACTGTATCCCAATTCTAGTCTATTTAAATGCTTTGATTTATTACATATGTTACTGTCATTTAGTGGATTTACTTTTTATACACACAGATCTTATTATTTGTTGAGCTTTATTTTATGCAAAAATACATGCAGAAAAAAAAACCCTCAAAAAGGCAATCCCCAATCACTGTCCCCCTTCACAGAAATTTTCTGGGAGATCTGTTTTTTCTTCTATGACTCTGGCTTTTAAGTAATGTAAAAGCCAAGGAGATAATTGTGACCATTTCATGGTTGAATAAACCAGTGTAGCAACAATGAAAACAATTGTTTGTATCTTGTTAGTTGTTTTCCTTTGTTTTAAACTGTCTCAGTGTTTTTCTGACATCTCTGAAAGGAAGCCCAGTAGTTAACTATTGATTCTTCTGAGACTGTTTCTTGTCAGGCTTAAGGAATTTCTCTGCAAACATCCTCTGTACAAGGGCTACTGACTTCAGCACTGAGTTACGTTGTTCATATTTGTCAGGATTTTATCACTGCGTAGAAAAACTCCTCTCATCAAAAGTGCTATGGTAAAAATGAAAACTTCCTGGTCTCACTGACATGACATCTCTGACATCTAACAAAAAACCTCACCTATTTTCTCTGCAAGTTCCTGATAAATTCCACTCGTGATCCCAGGAAAGATCATTTACAGCTAGGTAACACACACAGGACCTTTCATCCTAGAGCGCCAGCTAGAATGCCAAACAAAGTTTTCCTCTGCAAGCGTTCAATGATAACCTCTGATTTTGAAAACGTAAGCAAGGTCAGAGCATGGTGGTTTATATTTCTCACATACAAGTCTGAGGATTGCCCCACCTTCTAGGCAGAACATGGTTTCTCACTAACACTGCACAGTCTATACGAACGGCAAAATTTATCTTTTCCATTAAAGACAGTAAAAAAATAGTAAGGCAGTGAACAGAATTTCCAGAACTGTCTCTTGCAACCAAACAATACAGTGACAAACTACAGAGTTTGAAGTATGCTCATCAAGTATTGTAGACATGTAATTCCCTGTCTAGAAAAGTCAGAGTCAGCAATAGAAGCTATGTGGAACAGAAAGAAAGAAGAAAGCATTCTGATTAGGAGTTACATACAAACCAGGATGATCAATAGGAGGAGGAGTTATGTATAACGGGATCAGGGTAGTATAATCAAAGACTGAAAATAGATACTTCAGCAAATGAAAGCGAAATCAAGATATTTTTACATATTATAAAGAAAAAGTAGCCAGACTCACCACCTGATCCTGAAAGTCCTGCTTCAGCCCATTTAAAGCTGTTGACCAGAAAAATCAAATTTACTTTTGCAAATAATTCTGGCATTAAAAATGCTGATTTTATTTCAAAATCAGAACCGCTGCAAACTAGAAACACCAACATACTCTATTTTTATCTCTAAATACCTCAACAAATGCATGGCACATTCTTTAATGGCAAAAAAAATTCAAAAGATACAGCAATTAAATTTTGGTGATATTAAAAAAAAATATTCTGCAGTTTTGCTAATTACAAGGAATGCACATCTTAATTACTAGAAAGACTTCAGCTGAAGTTCATAAAATTGGAGGTCCCAAAGCTTGTACCATACAATACAAGGAGACATAAAATAAAGTTTCCTCAGCTCTGCTGCTGCCCTGGGAAGTTCTTGCCATTTCTGGTTTTGCATTTTAATCACCAAACCAAGTATCTAAAGATTCCCCCACCTCTAGTACTTAAGCTCACAATTACAGTCTCTGCTCATTTGAATGCCTAGTCAAAAGTGAATTACCTTTTCCACAATATGTGCTGCAATCATTTTGCCTGTTGCAAAGATCTATGGCTTAAAAAAAATTGCAGCCTTTTCTCAACATTTTCAAGAGCTGCAAACAATCTGATTAGGATATCATTGCACGGTAATACCAGAAAAATATATTGGACTTGAAAGCATGGTGATAAAAAAAGCCTTTAAAACATCCTGATATCATGGTAACAGATGCCACAAGCCATTAACAATTCTACTATTACTATCCCACGAACATCTGAACACTGTTTCTAAAATCAAAATAATGAAAAATTTTAAAGAGATATGATACAACAAGATAGAGGAAAATGATGCTGTTTTCAGGAAATCATCTTTATTCATGAGGGCATTTTTGATTCTCATAACTTAGATTAAGCTACCCAGCCAGAAAAATCTTTGCAGCATTCATTTCATCTCCTGACTTAGAATGAATATGCTAGGCAGTGTTACTCTCATTTCTCTTATTTATATATATATTTTACATTTCTACAGATCTAAAAAGCATGAAATGGTTTAGGAAAGATAAGAAAGTGCAAGAATAAGGAGTAAAATTGAGATTTTCCAATCTTTAGAACTCCATCCTCACCATTCCTAAGTACTAGCTCCCCAAAATATGAACTCGCATAACCAAACCAATCCAATCAAAACCAAAACAACCAAACAACAAAAAAAAACCCTAGCCATTACCATCTACCTGGTAGCTGTGAAACATCCTCTTCAGAGCCAAAGAGGTATGGCAGGTCAGTGAAGCCCATGTGGCATCTTGCAAAGACATCTACCAACTTACACCCTATCCCAGGAGGCAGCCAGGAAGACCTACAGCAGGCATTGGGATGACAAAGGAGAAGAGCCTTCTGAACAAAAAAAAAAAAATGGCAGCAATCACCTGTTTCTCTGGAGGGTCAGATGTAAGTCAACAATAGGTTCAACTCCATCATAAGGGACTGGTGAGCTACAAAGGAAACTTTGTGTGAAAGCATCAAGAGAAAACACAGAGCAAGGGTTAAGAGATTATCAGACTCACTGCTGTCAATCATGTGGGCTGGATAAGACTGAGCACAATGTTATCTATTCACTTTAGGCATTTCTTTGCTGAGAAGACTACAAAGCATTCCATAATCATGTGAACACAAACATGATGAATGAATGAATGAATGAAACACAGATGTATATACACCTTCAGAAAAATATTTCGCACAAGTTACCCAGAATTTGAACAATTATAACATTTTTAATATTAAAAGTTCTCTGTACAATCCTCATAACTGTATTTCCAGTTCCCCAAAATTCTCTCAATAACAATGTACTGTAGCACTTACAGAAAGTCAATTGACATTGGACTGTCTTGGACAGAATTCCATAATGTGTTGCAGGCTGACGATAGGCAGATTCTGTGTGGCCAAAATTGTTTAGCAAAAATATTTTCATACAAATGAAAGCTAGTGACAGGTTTATTTAGTTCACTACTTAGCTCCTTCTTCTTTTCTACTGCACATGGCATCTACAGCATGTGTTCAAGTTAACATGTTTCTTAACTGTTCCATAATCCTACCTAAATTCACCTCTCCAGTTCTCCATACTCTATATATAGTATAGGGGGGTTGGTTTTTTTGTTGGTGGTTTTTGGTTTTTTTTTAATGTGAAGACCTTCTTCCATTAGATTTCCACCTGGCAGAAGAAGTAGCACCATTCAGTCACTGGTTGAGATTACACTGTTCAAATTCTCAGGAGGCGTAATTCACCATATGCTTATGTATGTTACAGATTTTTATCATGTGCAGGTCAAAACTTGTATGTGAATAAAATGTACAATGAAGTTTTTTATAAAGACACAAAAATAGATGTGAACAAATGCAAGCAGATAACTTCTAATTATAAGCAGAAATAAAGTATTCATCAACTTATAAGTAAGATCGTAAAAAATATATTCTTCTGTCATGTCTCAGTAAGCCTCATTAATATCCTGTCAGATATCAGAGACAGATCAGCATGAGAGCCAAAGGACTAACTTGCTTCTTTTTGCAAGTTCCCTATCCATCAAGCCTTAGGTTGTATTTTTACTTGTTTGTTTTCCTGTTTTGATGGAATGGACACTTAGTTTGTCTTACACTCCTCTTTTAGGGAAAGCAAGCAACATTCAGGTAACTCTCTCTAATAACGTCATGTGATAAGAGTTTGAATGCTCTTCAGGAACACACATTCTGATATGCCAGCTACCAGCAAATCATGAGTTGCCAAACACAGTCAAGAGAATGAATTGTAAGAGCTATGAGCGGCATCAAGCTGGTGGTGTGGTTTAACCCGGCAGGCAGCTGAACACCAAGCAGCCACTTGCACACTCCCCTTTGCCCAGCCCATCCTGAGCAGTGATCCCTCTTCCCCTGGGGTCAGTTGGGGTCAGCTGTCCTGGCTGTGCCCCCTCCCAGCTCCCTGTGCACCTGGTAGAGCAGGGGAAGCTGAGAAGTCCTTGCCCAGTCTAAGCACTACCCAGCAACAACTAAACCATCAGTGTGTTATCAACATTCTTGTAGTACTAAATCCAAAACACAGCACTATGCCAGCTACTAGGAAGAAAATTAACTCTCTCCCACATAAAACCAGGACAGCTGGATAAGGAAAAGTATGCTTATTACACTGCCATATCTGAGAGATTCACAGTATAGTAAAGTGCTGAAGGCTCTAACTAATAAAAGCTGTGGAAATATCAAACAAATTTTTTCCCCAACAAGATTATGAATTTCAAATAAAATAAATATTCAAACTATTAATCCTGATTGCATTTTCCAGTTTTTAAAATAATAATATAATATTTTCATATATTTTTCATTCCTCCCGTATCTGGAGTACCGAACATAAATGTTCAGGCTGCCTAACATCTGTAGTATTAATACTTTTGTATTAGAAGAGAGAGAAACACTCCTAGTTTTTGCTAGCAGGTACTCTCCTCAAACACACTGGAAAATACTTCAAGAAAAGGCTACTTTTGATAATGGGAGAACTGGGGACACAAACTCCAGGAATGTTCCCCTGCAGAATCTTTGTGATATCCTAACAAAATGTTGAGATATCTGTAAGAAGTTAAGACCTTTCACCCTCCAGTCAGATACTTTCTGTTGAGAACATTTTCAGTTTGGATGTGTCTCATGGAAACAACATCAGCAGATAATCAGCTACAAGTTTAATCAGCTTAAATGCCCAGTGTAGAACAACCAAAAGAAAATTAAATTCAAGCCTAGAGAATGAATTTTCTTTACTTAGTAAATAATTTTTAGGCACCCTGCTACAATAACACTAACTCAGGCCGTAATTCTTGTAAGCATTGAGATTCGCAAAGGTTAACTTATTGATGAAAGACCCATCTGTTGGGAATATCCAGGTAGGAATCTGTCAATCCCTCTTCCTGTAACTGATTCTCTGTGGGATACATACTAGTTACGATACCAGTGAGAATTACTGAATACCCTAGTGGTTAGAGTCCTTACCAGCAAGACATCAGTTCCAGGCTCTAGTCATGTATTTGTAGAAATGCTTAAATATTTTGAAAGAAACTGAGGTATTGCGTCTCTTAGGAAGAACCTCTAATCAATCAACTAAATGCACACTTTCTCCTTCACTGTCAACAATTATTTAATTGTACCAAGAAAAGACTTTAAAAAGAGGGATTTAAAGACTCCCACTGCAAAATACTTCCTCTCTATATTAATCTCTACTTCTACCTATGGTTCCATAACAAAGGAATGCTTTAATCCAGATAAAATGGAATGGTAACCCTTCATTCATATTTTCTGGAATATTAGATATGTCCGGTGGCTCTGCACCAAGTGATCTGTGAGTTACCTAATGCACAGCTTACACCTATTTTGGCGAAAAGTCTATGCTTAGCTATCAAATCCATCTGGAATTTAGGAAATAAGCTGGGTATTCAGCTGATAAATACCATTAAAAGGCTGGTACTTCTATGCATTGCCAATACTGACCTCACTAAAATTTCACTAGGAAATTTCTCTACGGGAAACGTAGGTGGTTGGAGTTAATAGATGGCAGCTCAGCATAGATTTCTGGAGGTTTACATTTTGGGTTTAAGAGGCTGAAATAGCCAGTATGAACCTTTTGTTGGTCTACACCTTGCCCTCCTTCCCTCCTGGGTTAGATCACAAGCCAGAAGGGTGCCAAAGGACAGAAGATGGGGGCATATAACACGATATGGGCACAGAATCAGGCAGATGAGAGAATGATGAGGAAAGATCTAGTTTTACACAGGAGGCAGTGTTCCAAATTTATCAGCTCTCTAATCATCATCTCCTGGACATGAGACAAATCAAGCAAGATCAGGAGTAGCGCGGTGCATGACCAGACCAGGCATTGCTAACAACATGGCTCAGGCAGGGACCTGCACTGAAACATAGTCCCAAATGCAGGGGGAGAGGCTCCCAGCATCTCCCAGCCCCTTGAAATGTGGCCCAGCTGTGCACACAGACATAAGACTAAGATATTTCTATCCCTTTCCAGACACTACTGCACTCCTTTGTTCTATTTCTTGTCTAAATAATTTATTAGACTTGACAGGCAATCAATCAGACAAACAGCAAAAATGAAATGCAAAAAAGCTGAAAACATCTACCAAACTTCTTATTTTCCAAACAGTTCTCATTTTAAATCAGTCAATCATTATTGACTGTGAAATACTCCAGTGAGCCAAAAGATTCCTTATTATCACCTGTGATACCTTTATTGCATACCCATACACCTGATATGCTTATAACTTCCCTTAATTCTGTTCCCATACACCATTTCTGCCTAGTGTTTTAATACACAGGCTCTCTCCAACTTGTGAAAGAAACAAAATTGTTGTCACACACATTCTCCTGGCATTTGTACTTCTCTTAATGAACCCTTGGAACTAAATAGTATGAAAATAAAAGTGGAAGTAGAAGTAAAAAAATAACTAGCATACATGTTACCTTGACTTCTGTAAGTACTACAAACAAATTTTGAGAAATGCAATGTTTTGGAATAATAAAATAGTTTCCAAGGCAGATGATGTAGGAAATAATGAAGAAATTTCTATAGTTTTTTTCTTTTTCTTTGTCTCATATTAAATTCCATCGCTCACCAAAAACTCAGAACAAAAACTGCAAACCATTGTATTGGGTTTGTTTGGCAAGGTTTTGATAGCAGGGTGGCTACAGGGATGGTTTCTGTGACAAGATGCCAGAAGCTTCCCTTATGTCCAACAGAGCCAATGCCAGCTGGACACTCTGCTGGCCAAGGCTGAGCCCATCAGGGATGATGGTAGTGCCTCTGGGATAATGTATTGAAGAAGGGGGGAAAAAACCCTGCTGGGGAACAGCAATTTCAGTCAGAGAGAGGGGTGAGAAGATGTGAGAGGAGCAGCGCTGCAGACACCCAGGTTAGTGCAAAAGGAGGGGAGGAGGTGATCCAGGGGCCAGAGCAGAAATTCCCCTGCAGCCCATGATGAAGACCATGGTGAGGCAGGCTGTCCCCCTGCAGCTCAGGGAGGCACATAGTGGAGCAGATCTCCACCTGCAGCCTGGGGAGGACCCCACGCCAGAGCAGGGGGGTGCCTGAACAAGGCTGTGACCCCATGGGAAGGGTCGTGGCAGGAGAGAGGAGCCCACACCGGAACAGGTTTGCTGGCAGGGCTGGTGACCCCGCGGGGGACCCACATTGGAGCAGTTCATGAAGAACTGCAGCTCATGGGAAGGACTCACATTAGCATCTTTCCAATTCCACAAGTGTAAATAAGGCTCATTATTAGAATTAAACCCCACTTTTTGTAATGTGTTATCTTCACTTCTGTGACATGTAAATAATTACTGGAGATATACCAGCATCACAAATTTTGTCATAATAAAAAGTACCATAGAAGTTCAATGATTTAATTTACAGGTGGCGAACTAATTCAACATTGTATAGTTTGTTTAATTCAAGAAGCTCAGCTTCAACTGAGCATTCTCTGAAAACTATAATTCAAAACTAGTTCTTATTTTTAAACCAAATTACTACCTTCCATCTTCAAACCAAAAACCAGAGGCCTGAACCAATTTCTTCACACCTCTACAATTCTTTACTTATTTTTCTAGTGTAGAGATGAAATCTCTTCTTTAGTGAAGATGAGCAAAGCCTATGACTTTCCAGCACACAAACTTCATGGTCACAGACTCACCTCACTAGGGATTGCTGAATCCTATTACTATGGTCTTCTGAATAGAGAAAAAGATATTAATTGCAGGAAACCATCTGTTTTCCTATGATAAACCCCATTTTCTCCATGGAATTGGAAACTTAACTCTGGTAAATTACTTTATAAATACTGCAGTAGTAAGTGATGCAAGGGTTACAATTCCTTTAGGTTTCGTTACGTGTTATTCCTGCTTAACATTTTAGCTGTTTTGCTGTTAAGCTAACAGAAGTAGGAAATTAAGTATATTTCCAAGTGTGGATATCTTCCAGAACTTCCAGAAGTGGAACTGTTAACGCATCTGTGTATCACTGAGTATCATAAAAAAATATACAAAAGTTACTTTTTTAAAGTTGTGGGTGCATTTTTTCTACACTTAAAAGAAGTATATTTTAAAGGAAAGTATTCACTCAAAGGAAAAATTCAAAGCTAAAGTATCTTTATGAAAAAACCACCATACAGCATTTGTGGCATTATTCTAAGCCCAACCAAACAACTTTTGGCTAGCTATGAAAATAGTGTTTTCAGACTGAACCTGCTATTTTGTACATTTATTTCTTACTCACATTTTCAGTAGATAAACCTGAATCATTTCACTTACTAAGAAAATAAAACTGCTGGAGAAGAGGTGATCACATAAGAATGCCTTGAACAAATAACTGAAAACCAAGGGCAACTTAGGGAGAGAAGGCAGAATGGAATTACCTGAATTGAAAAATTAGGGTGGAACTGAGATTTTCTGCTATACCTGAAGATAAGCATATTCAATTCTTTCTGAGTACCTAAATTCTCTCTGGTTTACTGTTCAATATGAAGTAAAATGTTATTCCTCAAAACCCTTTTGTTATTTGTCATCCCCAGACAGATGATGGAAGAAGAAATTTTAGTTTTATTAACATATTTTACAGTTTTTGTCAATGCCATAGTCTTTCTTCTATTTCATTATTGACACCAAGAAATACATTTTTCCAGAGGAAAATTTACTGTTTTGATCAGTGTGAATATAGTCAATAAACAAAACTGTTAATATGTATTTGCATGACTGTATTTGAAAAAATGCAAACATTTTAAGTAAAAGGTATAAAAAAGTCTTAAAGATTGGGAAGCTGATGATTAAACACCTTAGAAAGACGTTTGTTCTGGGAATGCTAATGATAAACATATGAATGTCAACAGTTGCACTTATTGCACTTGCTGTTTGTTGGTAAATCTCAACATTTACTTGCAAGTGCTTTATGGATACTTCTAAAATGTACCCAATATCCCTTACCAAGCCCATCTTTTGTTATCAAGGTGCCATGCAATTTCTGTAGGTACTAAAATGCAAAAGATGTAATAATTTACTGATGCAGAAACTGTGTTTAATTTTGTTCCTAAAAAAAAATAAATTAATAAGCGTAATATTTCTACTAGAACACGTAGCAACTCCTCCAGAATTTGAAAACATTTCCAGAACATTGCATTCTTGGAAAAAATAATTCCATGGAAGTACACAAAAGCACAGCAAAAATAAACAAATTACTTTGCAGAAATCTTTGAACACTGAAGTTGTTCACAGGCTTTCTTTAATCCAGACAGCCTTGTGAAAGCCAACTGAACCCATGTCTAGCACTCAGTATGCCCAGTCCATAGGTGGTTCAATATCTACAGTGGCTGTAATATACATACACTGTATTCTTGTGTGACAGTACTGCAATAAGTGTTAGAAACTGCAAATATTTGAGGATGTTAACTGAATGGGCTATACCCTTGAGATGGCTCTGAGCACTCCTGTTTGCTAGATTTATGTACACAGAAAATAACCTGTACTTGGTAAACCTTGAAAGTCACCAATGACGTTTCTCCAAAGTATGCTGGGTTGGTTAGGTGTGGGGGCATGGTGGGGTTTTTTTTTTGTTTGGTTTGGATTTTTTGTTTTTAATCATCCTCAAATGTAAGCAGCTGTCTGGATTAGGTAGACTTTCTTTGGCAGCTCTGCAAAGATACCTCCCCTCTACAGTAGTTAGATGCATTGAGCGGGGATTCTGTAAAGATTTTCTACGTTCCTTCTGCTCCTTCTGTCAATCATGCGCTATGACAAGAACCATTTAATTAGAAGTGTGTGTGGCTCAATAATTAGTTTAAGAAAGACTTTGACTTTTGAGTTTGTAGGTATTAGATTCTTATGCAAAGGAAACAACCTTTTCAGTTTGTAACCATTTGCATCCTTGTTCATGCTCTTTTTTGCATTTTTATATGCATAATTTTAAGAAGTTATTTGTCCAGACAGGTGTAATTCAGTAAGACTTTCTCAGCTGGAAGCCAAAGAAATTAGGTGTCCCAGTCACATTCTAGTAGGAAATTATATTCTACTTCTTTAATGCTCCTTCTCTAGCATATGTTATCCTGCAGAAACTACAGTATTACTCCCCCTTCCTCATGACTTGTTGTGCCGCTATTTGGTATAAAACATTTCTTCTTGTACATCTCAAAAACATGCCTAAGTTTCAGTATAAAATATCTAGTGGAAAAAGCACACTAACAAGTTGCAGGAGTATCTGCACTTAGCATGGTCTTTCCTTAATATTAATTTCTATCATCTGGGATGTGCAAAGGTGCTAAAAGGTGGAATTACCAAAGGATGCTCACTGAAATGTCTTTCACTGACCCAAGGTAATTTTCTTTTCTCATTTTAACAACTCAGTATAGGAGCTGTTATAAAGCCAACTTACTTGCTTTTCTTATTGATATTCTAGATATGTATTTAGGTTCACAATTTCTTTTTCCTTCCCAAACATACTTTGAAAGAACAAAAATATACAGTTGTTTGACATCCCTCATTTTCAAAGGCATTATTAGCCATTAGCATTGATAAAACTGCTTCCTCATACACTTTTCAAAACATAGAATATCCAAGTAATTTCTGTGAATAAAATGTTATTGATTTCTCCTCATCATTTGAGAATACTTCTCAAATCATACTTGATATACCTTCTCAGACCATTAATGTCTGACATTTCCTTTCCTGCACCATCTTTCAGTTCTGCATTCAAGAAATGTGTTTGGATAACATACCTTAACATTAACCTCTGATGGGCAATTTATTAAATGTCTTTGCTAAGGAGGTTTCTATGAAGGAGTAATTGCAATTGTGTGTTACTGCCTGTCTTACTTTCATATTTAGCAAATGAGATTAGAATGAAGAGCACTAGAATACATTAATTATTTTCCTTGTCCTGGTCAAGGGATCTTTGCCACTCTGGGCTTCTGCAAACTTTTCATCAGTCTAAGTTCATTAAAATTAATACATGTGGATGAATTCTCATGTGTAGCTCGTGTCAGATAAAGTTCATCAGAAAGTTATTTGAAAGCCTAATTTCACGCAAATGTTATTCACAGATAAACAAGGCATTATTTATGTTCTTTAAGCTAGAGAACAGTCTTGTTTAAAAAATATAACTTGCCTGAAGTGAATTTTGTGTAAAGTTGTCTAGAACAGAACAAGGTACTGCAAATGAGGACAAAGGTTGTGCGTTATCACTCTGCAATTAATTAGACTTGCATTTCTTTATACCAATTAGAAAATAATTTATGCATTTAGTTGAAGATAGTTCTATGCAAGATGCTATCCAAATTTTCAATCATGAAGCAACACTGTGAGGACTGTAGTACTTATAGGTTACCAAAAGACAAACTGCAAAATTGCAGATCACTCATGTATTTACATGCTTTGAGTCTTTTTCATTGGTGTCCTGTGTCCTGCCCTCTCAACCCAAATTAATGCTGTTCTTACACTAGAGTAGTTCTGTGGTTTTGTTTAAATCCAAAATCCCTCCCCACCACCATGAAGAGCATCAGTATAAAAAAAACTGTAGTTCTTGCCAGTAGTCACACCTTACTTTTAGGTAAAATGTCTTCTGGTGAATGGTAAAACATCATAACAACTTTGTGGCAAAGAAATGACAACATATTAAACCTTTGAATCATTGACAACTTTATGCTACTTTTTTTCAGATTCAGCTTGACATTCATAATGGAAGGAAGTTGCGTCAGGGAAAGTTGAGATTGGACGTTAGGAAAGGGTTCTTCACTGAGAGGTTGGTCAGTCACTGGAACAGGCTCGCTGGGGAGTGGTCACGGCACCAAGCCTGCAAGAGTTCAAGAACAGCCTGAACAATGCTCTTAGTCATATGGTTTAGTTTTAGGTAGCCCTGTGAGTATCAGGGATTTGGACTCGATGATCTTTATGGATCCCTTCCAACTGGAGATATTCTATGATTCTATGATTTTTTCAGTAAAAACTTCTAAAAGTTACACAGCCTCTTCTGCTAATAGATGTGTCTTATGATTTAGATGAAGAGATATACAAGTTTGTTATTATTTCTTTTTTCCTCACTCAGACGTTCAGTCCAACTCTCGTAAAA
The DNA here is from genome assembly GCF_000687185.1 of Egretta garzetta. Lineage (NCBI taxonomy): Eukaryota > Metazoa > Chordata > Aves > Pelecaniformes > Ardeidae > Egretta > Egretta garzetta. Next base: position 305,331 of record NW_009259980.1, read on the forward strand.
TTCTACTTTGCTGAGCTCTTGGTGTTATTCCTTTGGATCATTCTGAAAAGCATTCACACACTTCAAACTTCTTGCAAAACCAAAACCTGGCCAATTGATCAAAACATCTGGGCAACCTTTCACATTTTGGGAGGCTTTGTAACTTTAATTCCTCATTTACTGGTTTACACTGAAATTTCAATCACTTCTAATTCCTTTGGCTTCTTTGAGTGTTAAGCAAAAGAACAAAAAATTTTCTCCACTGACAGAGATTTATACTGGTTAAACAGAGTCAGTCATGCAGTATCCATTTACCACTTCACTGTGCTTGCATTTAACTACTTATTTATTTCTGCATGATTTATTAATACCATTTCTGCCATATAAACAGTATGAATCCTTTAAAATACAGCAGACTACTACTAACAGGGAACCATCTGATTGTCCAAAATGAGTGAAGCTATCCTTCTGATAGAAAATATCCCCAACAACCAACTATTAACTAGCCAGACCCTGGCCATGTTTCAGACTAAAATACTCATTTGGAAATTGTTATAAAAGAAATAATATAAACTTATAACTTACATACATGTAAATATCATAATACGAAGAAGTGCACACTATAATTTAGGTAATCTGAAGCATTTGAAAAATTCTGAAAATAAAGATATATTAAGGCAATGCACTACCAAATGGATCATGTAGATAGCTCTAGGATACGTATATTTTAAAAGGGACTTGTTCTACATGCAGTTTTGAACTTTGATGTATTTGTTTTCTCCTTAGTAATACAATTCAACAGAGCAGATACTACAAGAATATCTCTTCAGTGCAAGTGGTGTTCACAAACTCTCAGCACCTGACCACTTTACAGGTCAGTAATAACTACAGTTAGAAAAAAACCCGATAATTGTTATATGCCTTGAGACATGAATTCACAAAAAACATTTCTTTACATGGAAGTCACATGCTAAAAGTCTATTTCTAAAGCAATAATGCTAGGATCATTTGTCTTCATCCTGAAAACTTGGGTTATGCAAACAACCTGAAGAACAAACAGAAAAAAAGAACTGACTCTCCTTATATAATAACTAAGCTTGAATTCTAGAAAGATACTTTCCCCTTAGAAGTATAGGGAAAACACATTATTGTTTTATTAATGTTCCAATTTTGATTTAATAACAAAATGTAAATACCATAATTATAAAGCTTAGGCTTGTTGGTTTTTCATCTACATCCACAAGACAGCTGTGACAAGATGTTTGGTCTCCTATAATTTCATTAATCATTTTAGTGTGGCTGCAACAGACACAGTGAGGTAGTATCTGTATTATAAAGCAATTCTGAGATAAGAAACAGAAGCAACTTTACTTCTAGTCATCTGTAATAAGAACTTAATTCTACCAGCATGTCATGTACTAACATAATGAGAAAAAGAAAGGAAATCATGCAAAGAACAATAATCATGTTGGTTTTACTACTCTGAAGAACTTCAGGAAATTTTACCCTACATTCGTAATAAGCTACTCTTGAGTGTATTTTGGCTTCATCTTGTTCTTTAAAAAATTTTCATCTGCAAATGGAATTAACCCCACAAAGACTCAAACATTAAATCTCATCAAAAGTTCTTGTAAATGTAATTTTTTATGAAAGTTAATGTAAATGTAACCCAATTTCTTTATTTTTAATTTTTCTGTCTTCATGGAACACCTTATATATATCTTTCAGGATATAAAAATGTATGAAGACTGATACCAAATTTCTCTACTTACATTTTACAGTTATCTCTCTTTTTTTCCTTTTGTTTTTAATAATAAACTTGAACACTTTAAAAAATGGAAATGCCAAATGTCTTCTTTTTAAGAAAATTTTATTCACTTAACCAAAAAGCGTTCTCTGGGCAACTCCAGATCCAATTCTACAGTGCCAACAGCCATGATACTCCATCTGAAATTGAAAATAACTAACTGGCTCCTCAAGGCTCTTAAAATCCCATACAATCTTTAACTCAAAATTAAATCCAGATAATTTAGGAAGCTCTGCTCTCACAGTGGTGACTGATACATTGGCTGCCTTAATGATGGCTGAAAAACTTGAATCAGGAAAAAAGTGCAGAATCTATAATAGCATGATTGCACATGCATAACTCAAATCATAGCTCAGATCCGGACACCATCATACAAGTCCAAGATAAGATCTCAACAGGATTTGGTAAAAGCATGTCTCTATACTGATAACCGAAAAACCCCAGAGATTCAGATTGCAACACAGTTTGTGAAATATGCGGGGAACCTTTCAAAAATGACAGGAACTACTTCTGTATCTGATGGTACTATTTTTTCAGCATAAGCAAGGATGTTTTCAATAGTGAACACCTCTGAATCCTGATACTGAAGAATAAATAGTAAACATTACTCCTTGGTATCTTGTCTTAGTGCAGAAGGCAATGCTCATTAAAAAAGGTTTTGAATCAGCATCTAACAGCCTTGATTTATCTAACCATCCTGAAAGTGAATAACATCAGGCTAAGTAAGCATGGTGCCAATTAAATTACTGCCAGTATAGTAAAGCAAGTGTTGGCAATGTAATATGTCACCTGCAGAAACATCAAGCAAATGGCAGCTGAGTCCCTGATATCTTTTCCTCTCCAAATAATAAACTACCACCAGATTACACCAGGAACAGCAAAGTAAGAACATTCAAATGAACCATGAAGTGTTGTTGATGGAAGTTTTTTGAATTATACAAGATATTACTTTAGAGAAAAAAAGAGACTTTAATTAATCACTTTTAAATCGGGAGTTCAGTGATTCGCAGTTGTGCCAAAAAAGAATCCTAAATGGCAAAAGTACCCAAAAAAGCAGTATCCTGTCTTCAGTGTTTATTGCAGAGTAAAACAGTTGCAAGTGACAACAAATACTTTAATTTTAATTACAGTGCATTATGCTTACTTGAGAGAAATATGAGGAGATTAGTATTTTTTGTCAGTTTTCTCTTGGTTTAAGTTCTGCAGTGAAGGACCACTGTATGAACAATATTGAAACATGTGCATAAGTAAAGGAAATTAGTCAAGGATAAAGCACATATTAGGAGAACTGGATGAGTCAAGAACATCACAAAGTCATTCAGTTAGACAAGTCACTAGGAGATTATCCTAAAAAGCTCTAAGGATTTTCAGGAATCTCTAGGAATCACAGGAAAATTCTGTGAAGAAAAAATCCAGACCTGTGACAAAAAAAAGCGGTCTCCCTGGTTTGACCTCAGCAACCACTTTTTACAAGAACAGTAATCAATATGGGGATTCTGTCTTGAAGTTGAAAGTATCTCAACTGTTAGAAATGGTATTACTATCACATACATCTGTGATATATTCTGATATTTTAAATCATTATTTGCAGTTCACAACAAAGGATAGAAAAGGATCTTCAGAACATCAAACTAAATAAATCCTGTGTCAGACTCATCTTTAATTCATGGAGTCTGGTAACGTGGTTCTCAAAAACTTGCAATGCCACGTAAATGGCCACAAATTTCACAATTGCAATATTATCATATTAGGTGAATTTAATGAGTGCATACCATAAAGTTCCTGGTGGCCCCATCTGAGAATCACTGACCTGGATCAGAGAGGTGTAATACAGATCACACAGCATCAGGAATGTACACTTTTGACAGTTCCACACCACAAAGTGTGCACAGCAGAAAGATTTATTACTATGTCCTCATACCTTTCTATAGAAGAATTTAGCAACATTTGTCCCAAATCCTCACTCGGAAACAAAAGGGCATTTCTGCACAAGACTAAAATTAGTGATACAAAGTCTGGTTTAATTGTGTGCATTTCCTTCCACAACAAAAACATAAGATATAATCGAAGATTTTTTTCCCCAGAATTTCTATTTCTCATAGGCTTTATAACTAAAATAAGCTAATTTCAGTTCCTTAGCTGAAGCTACTGGACAGATTTACAGAAATATTATGTCATAAATAAAAGAACCACTTAAAAAAAATGACAAGAAAAAAGACTGATATGAAAAGTGGGCTAGATGATACTTTATTTATATTATTCATAAACTATTAATAGTTTTTTATCATAAAAACCCTCAATTGTTTATTTTTGCTAGGAAAAATATATCTAAATTACTGTCTTCAGTAAAGGATCCAAATAAACTGAAAGTATTAGAGACATACAGATTTGATATTCAGATACACAAACCAGAATACAGTAACACACAATGCATGTGAGATCAGAATCCAACCCTATACATATAATGAGAAAAAAAGGAAAAAAATGAAGACTTTTTTGCTTTTGTGGTCTTTTCCAGCTTGAGGAGGTGACACGTGGTATCATCTACCTATGTATTCTGTTCAAGAGATTACAAAAAAAAAAAAACCCCTGGGGTCCCTCAGGGCAATTCTGAACGTCTCAAAACTCAGGTCAGATCCACAAGATACCCAGACCGTATGTAGCAGAATTTTTGGCGCAAGCATCAGTTGTCTAAACAAAAACTTCTCATGCCTGAGGCTGAGACAGCCTATGCTGGGTTATCAAATATTGCTAACTTGCAGGAGATCCATTCCTTTCTGGAGAGGCCTGGTCAAAGGTCCTGGAACACCTCAAGCCATGCTAAATACCTGCTGAATACTGCCTTACATGTCCTATTTCCCACTCCTGATAAAACAGCTCCTTCCCAAGTAACTGCTTAGCGCCTATCCAGCTGGAATAATCAGGTTACCAACATTTGTCTAGACTCTACTGGAATATCAAGTGAGGTACAACTGCAACTAAAGCTTTCAGAAACCCACTCCTGTGTGAGTACCTACCTCTGCATCCATGGCCACTTTGTCTGTAAAGCAGAGCTAGCTGAAGCTGGGAGGAAGGAGGCACACTCAGACTCCTCAAAGCACAACTGCTGGGCACAGGGCTGCGACCATGATGACCTGACACCATCCAAAACCAGTGAGTCTTGCTCAAAGAGCAGTAGATCTTCAGGACAGGACTCCAACACCTGGATCTTCAGCAGAAAGAGGTTTCTAGAGGCCTAGGCACCTGTGTTCTAGAGAGCTCAGGAGTTCAGCTATATACTCTGCTTAGTACTTCCTTGTTGTGGTCTAACTCAGCAGGCAGCTGAACACCACCCAGCCACTCACACACTGCCCCCTCCCTAGTGGGATGGGGGAGAGAATCAGAAAAAAAGGTAAAACCCATGGGTTGAGATAAAGACAGTTTAATAAAACAGCAGAGCAAAAAAAGTAATGATAATAACTGAATATACAAACCAAGTCACGCACAATGCAACTACTTACCACATGCTGACTATCCAGAGCACCGATTCCTCTCCCATGGATCCATGAGATCCCTCTCATGGATTGCCAACTCTCCATGAGCATGACGCCATACGGTATGGAATAGCCCTTGGGCCAGTTGGGGTCAGCTGTCCTTGTTGTGCTCCCTCCCAGCCTCTCATACACCTGGCAGAGCAGGGGAAGCTGAGAAGTCCTTGCCCGGTCTAAGCACTACCCAGCAACAACTAAACCATCAGTGTGTTATCAACATTCTTGTAGTACTAAATCCAAAACACAGTACTATGCCAGCTACTAGGAAGAAAATTTACTCTATCCCAGATGAAACCAGGTCATTCCTACAAGCTGGCCCCAGCAGCCTCCCTTTCATAGGACTCCATCGTTACAGCATACAAATTACTTGACTCTAAACTTTGGAATTTATTCCCAAGGAAAGAGAACTTGAAAATTGGGTATTGCAGTGCTGATGTTGGCTTATCTCTGTGCTAAGGCATAAAAATTGACCTGTTGCACATTCCCACCAGGGTATACAGACTATTATTCAATGTTCATATAGAATAGAGAATTCTACAGAATAATAGAGAATTCTATATTCATACCTCATTCATTTGATTAATATGATCTTAAGCACCAGAGGCTACAGGACTTACATTTTGTATGACTGAAAATTTGGCTGACACTCCCAGGATTGAAACAGGGACCACCAGAGCAAAAAGCATGAGTTTTGCAGAAAGTGATCAAGGAAATTTGGCTAGGTATCTCAGTCAGTGACACACTACGCCTCTGTAGTGTGGAAGAGAGGATGCTCCTTCCATAGTTTAGCGTTCTAACAACAACTTTTCTCAGTCAAGGACAACAGCTATACAATACCTGCTGGTAGTTCTACCCATGGTAGTTCTCTCTCACTGCCCCAAGACTATTTTATTTTTTTGTGAGTACACTTACACATTCTCGTCTGCACCAATGTCTTCAGTTCTATTGCCCTTATTAGCTGGCCTGTTCCACCACTGCTTTGTACGCACTGTGTCCTGTTTCCACTGATGTTCAGTCTTGTGCTTTCATGTCTTCAGTGCATTTTCATCTGCTATTCTTCAAAAGCCATTACAAACAGATGGCATCCCTGTATGAATGTTCATTCCATCTGCCATGACGGTGTCTGCTTAGTACTGGACAAATTGTTTTGATAGCAAAGTTTTCGGTTTGACATTGGCAGTCACATTAATTTGGGCGCCAAGCTTTCACAGTGCATTTTGTTAATGCCTGGTATCAAACAGCTTTTTTCAATATTGCTAAATAGTTCTGCATTTCATGGATTACACATACCCCTTAACCTTTAGCCTGTCAGGCAGGATTTCATATTGCTCTACTCTACATACAGTAATGATGAAAAGAAGTTTCTAGGATGCTGAGAGTGATATGTTGATAGATTCAAAAATAGGATGAAGACTTTGCTTTCTGTCAATGATTTAGCTCCTTTGGAACCTAAGGATCAGAATTATTATGACAGTTTTTCCAAAGTTAATTAATGCATCTAACTAAAATAAAAGGATTACACCACAAGCCAACTTCACCTTCCCATATTTCAACAAATGATCTGAGACATCTTCCAAGCTGGTAAGGTAAGGCCTGAGTCATTAAAAATTGAATTTGTTTATAAATCATGGGTAGATGCAAAGAGAAAACTATTTGTTTAGCCTGCATTCCAGAAACTACAGATTTCTGTTGGTTGGCCCTGGGCACTTACAGGTAACCCAACAGAAGATGTTAGGCTCAGGTACCTGGAGTTTAGGCTGGCTGATTCTGGCTCTGTTCTGTTTTGGTTTTGTTTTTTTAAATATGGTTATAAAGACATTAAAAAAACTGTAGAAATAACTGCAGTGAACCTAGCCAAATAGGTGTCAGTCAGGCTCTTATTAAAATGAGCCTTCTGTATTTGCATACTGCAAATGGTACAGAGATGCAGAGAATTTCTATACAACACAATGCAGAAGCATAGTGTGCAGATAACGCTATCATGCACTTTTAAAAATAAAAATCTACATTAATTTTATACAACTGAAATTAAATATTCTGCACAATTCCAAACCTGTGCGTTACCAGTGCTCATCTGTCCAGATTTCTTGAAGACTCTTTGGCAAAAACATAACATTAAATGATTTCCGAAGTTTGGCTTCCTGTTTTTCCTTATAAACTATTCCAAAACTTTTACAAAATAATTAAGAGTATTGTAATGTAGGGGAATGACAGAGATTAACAAAAACATTATTATGAATCAGATCCTCAGTTTGAATAAATCAACACATTTAGTAAAGCCAAGAAATTGGTACTGTTCAATAACATGTCTGCATATGAAAGTTATCCATGATGCTCCTGAACTCCAACAGCAAGTGCAGAGGGCTACGCAAAGAGACATCCAAACGAGTACCAACCAAAGTACTTCAAGGCAGCATAGCCCCTGCCCCATACAGCACAGCGCGAGGCCTGAGCTCATTAGCCCTTCCCATGGCACTGCTGCTGAGATCTCTGCCCTACCTTTGAAAGGCTGTGCTTGCAGCAGACCAATGCAGCACTTCTCCTGGAGGCAGACCCAGGATTTCTAACACAATTTTGTACCTTAATGAAAAGAGTTGAGCATCTGGATGGTTTGACCCTTATGAGGCAATTTTAAGGACTTTTGCTGTTACAAATATAATTAACCTATTCTGAAGATTTGAGTGCTTTCAGCCTTCCTGTGGAACCCTTCTCCTTTGCCTATAACGAAAGGGACAGAAAAAAAAGGACCAAACATTTTTGTTTCCTCTTGGACCTGGAAGATCTTTCTGTGCTTCTGTCTTTTTATTAATTTGTTGTGATCTTAACGATTCACTTGTGAGTAATACTCAAATTGATAAGTTTCTTTTGTGGAATGCTGCAGTATTCTTCCTGGAAATAATTAAATTAAGAAAATGCATCACTGTAATGTGAGATACAGTGTCATTGGTTCTCACTCAAAGATTCTGCAGATGTTCCAGATTACTAAAGCATAAATGTTTATGTGTTTTTCAAAGAGAGATACTATAGGAAGAGAATAGAGTAACTACTTCTCATCAACTGTATCATTTTTGTCTGACAGTTGGTGTATTCAACTGTCAAATTATGGTATCTATCAAAACCTATCACCTTCTTTCTATCACCATATACCAGGCTAAGTCTTCACATTCTCACTTAGATGTCATGACTGCTTCAGCATTTTGTACTGCAAATTTCTCAAGTGCAGAACAATCTTTGAAGTTATACATTCCTTTACTAATAAAGTAATGAGACACAAAGTATCTGTCATTGTCATTAATTTCCACATCAAATGATCTGTGACATTATGACTATGGCAGGAAATTGTCTGTTCGCCTGTGATTAAAGGCCATAAATATACCTGTACCTGTCATAAATGTAATGTAGAATTTTTAAAGAGTCTCAGGGGGCGAAGTACCACCTAATTAAATGGGAAGTTTAAGTCCTATTTTCAAAACTTGACAGAAGAATATGGAAGCCTATGTCTCTAATCTAAAAAAATTTCTCCTCCAGAAATCATTATATGAGAACTGTTTGTCTTCTGTTGTTGGCTCTAAATGCAAAGTGGGTGCCTAACTGCACACTTCAACATTGAGAAGTCCTCTTTCACCTGATAGTAGTTTTGCCATCGCTCTTGGAGGACTTCAAATTAGAATTTCACAGTGAAAAACAAAATACAGTTTATTATCAATATGGCTGGTGTGGAAAAATAATAAAAATCTAAATGTCAAAAAAATGTTTTAAAAAATAAAAATCCTTTCTCAAGCCCAGAGACTGTGTGAAAAGAACAGCTTACAGGACTTTTGGTTTTAATTACCCAAACCCAAAGTAATTGGAGAAAAAATAAGTCTTGATCAACAATTTACTGATATACCATTAGCTTGGTCTGAGCTCTGGAGTCCACAACTGTGGTGTCACCTATCCCAAGTTTGGGAACTCCAGAGAAACCCTATTCCAGCTTGTCTCCATGTCAGAAACCTGACTGTTTGGGAATCACACTTTACATTACAATATGTTCATTGAGTAGCTATTCATGAGAATACGGTTCAGAATTCCTAGAGTAAATTTTTAGTGCTCACTCATCAGGGAAACTTGTCTTCACAGTATATGAAAAATGCCATACAGAATTCACACCCCCTAATAACTAGTAACGGAATGATGCCGTTTAAGTCCTATTTGGGATTCTGACCTTAGACAGCATACAGAAATTGCCAACAGCAAAGGCAGATGATCTGCCTGACTTGGAAATGTAGTAGGTAAGGAGCACTCGGACAGGCATCATGCCTCCATGAGATGGTCATAAGCTATTAAACTACTACAGCTGTTTACCTTGTAGCTGCAAATCTGTTCATCAAATCTACAAGTATTTAAATGAGTTTACCTATTCAGGTGCTTAAGAAAGAAAAACCACAAACTGCTTTAAGTTTCCAAATCTCCTCAAAAGAGCCATCACACTCATGGTCTTAAGACTTTATATCCATTATGATAAAATACTGATTTTTTTTTTGTTGTTACCACTACATAAAATTAATTTGATAAATAAATAGCAAGGTTTCAACCTTTCACCTGAATCTTCACAGTAAAGGTAAACAACTACTTAAGAATAATATACAGTAGAAATGGAATTGCCCGCCTTCAGCTTTTTTGGCCCTCAAATGATGACAAAAGTATCTTGAGAAGTAGCTAGCTTGCATACAATCCTACATTTCCAATCGCATACCTGCTAAGTTTCTCATTCACAATACCTTTATATAGAAGGTTTTGCTTTTAAGACAACTCTCAAAATTCTAAATCAGTCATGACCACAATCTGTAAAAAGTCACAACATAAGGAAAAGCTAATAGGTTAAGATGTCAAAAAAAAAATGTATTTACTTTAAAAGATAGGTGGAGTAAAGAAACTTCAATAGATAATGTTGACCCAAGCCAGTAAAAGAGCTCAGCAAAAAAGAGAGGCTGGATAAACCAACAGAAGTGAATTAATTTTTATATCAAATCCAGTCAGACAGAGTGTTGCTAACCAGCAGGACTACGACTTCTTTATGACAGTTGGAAGCTGAATAATAAGTTCATGCAACTTTTCATCGTATCTACTTTACACTTCATTTTCAAGTTTAATTCTAGCCTATATTCACAAAATAT
>NW_009259981.1:0-1095 GCF_000687185.1 Egretta garzetta
CCCCCAGCAGATCCACACTCCCGCCCAGCTCGGAGTCACCTGCGTCATACTTACAATCCGTTGGCGAAATCGTTCATGACGCTGGGCAGGCTGGTGAATGTCAGGATGGGGATCAAAGCAAACGGAAGCTGGAATGAGGAAGCAAATAGAGAAGAATAAAGAGTGGAAATGGTTCTGATTATCTCAGCGGGGACACACATCCAAGGCTTGCTCATATCTGACAGCGTTTCCCCAAAGCTCTTGTTCCGTGAGCCAAAGGGACTTCCCCTGGCTGGAAGAAGGAAGCAATTTCAGACTCTGGCTGACCCTCTCCACCTCCCCCCGGCAGATTATCAGTAACTCCTGCTGCTCCCACAAGCCCTGGGGCACCAGAACCTGAAATATTCAGGGCTTGGATGGTCTTCTCCGAGAGGCGACCCCCAAACCGGGTGCTGCCGCTCACCTGGAGGCTCATCAGAACATTTAAGAAGTCGTTCATGCCGGTCAGGTGTTCGACGTCCTGAAAAATGGCGACGAAGAGGGTGGGGGTGATGGCGATAGAGCGGGTCAGCAGCACCCGGGCGAAACGGGACCAGCGGAGGTTCAGGAAGCCCTGCGGACAGAAACCAGAGCGGCTGCTGGGTGAGAACAGCGGGGGGGCTTCCAGCGCAGCGGGAGGAGGGGGGGGCTCAGGACAGGATTAAAAGCAGAATTGTTTATAGGCACATCAGGGAGTTTTATGGAGCTTCCGGCAGGAGCTGCGTGTCCAAGGAATGGGAATCATCATTAACGAGCTGTAAAGGCTTGGGACTAGAGAGAACGGGGACGCCGGCAGCTAGGGGCACTAATTACCTCCATGACGAACTGCCCGGAGTACGTCCCCGTCATCGTGGAGCTCTGGCCGGCAGCGAGGATCCCGATGGCCCAGATATAGAGAGCAGCAGGGCCGAAGTAACACCCCAGGACGACGCCCTGGAACGGAGATTTGGAGGCAGGCGTCAGGTTCAGTCCCACACCCGAGAGCCCGGACACGGAGGAGCAGGCGAATTCCCTTGCGCCCGGATTAATCATGGGTGGGGGGTGGAAGGAGAGGGAATGATCCGTTTCGGGGCGGGG
>NW_009259981.1:1234-2297 GCF_000687185.1 Egretta garzetta
TTCCCTGCGCCGGCGGCAGCGGGGGCAGCACCTCACGGGCCGTGGGTTTAGGGAAGCAGCTCCGGAGGGATGCAAGGGGAAGCTGCCACGGCCAGGCTAATAGAAGAGAGCTGGGAGGCTCTGGGGTGGCGTTAGGCGCAGCGCAGGGACAGATCACTCCCCTTGCTCAAAGGGCTGGGCTCAAGGATCCCCAGGGCTCCCCTCCAGCTCCCTTCTCGGCGACCCTCTCCCAGGGCCTGGCTTTCAACACTCCCCGTTTCCCCAAAAGAAGGAGCCGCTGTCGGAGAAGGATGCCCGGCTGCCGGAGCCGAGGCCATCCCGCCCGCGCGGGCCGCTCACCCCTTTGTAGATATCCACTTCCAGTGTCTGGTTGTTGCTCGGGAAGAGCGAGGAGTGCGGGCTGCTGGCGTTCACGCAGACGTCGTTCTGCAGCGACACGGAGGGGCGGGAGGTTGGGTTTGGTCAGCAAGGGGGAGGCGAGGCCGAGCAGGAAAGGCTGCACGCGGGGAGCAGCGGGGGCCGGAGGTCCCGAGGTGCCGGGTGCCTCCTCGGGCTGGTTTAAATGGAAATAATCGGCACCCCTGTTCTTTTTTTTCCCCCCTTTATGCACGGGATATTCGGGCTCTGCTTGGCTCGGGGGCGCTGCTAAGGCTCGGAGCTGCCCCTCTGCTCCAACAGCCCCACGGTTCGGTCTCAGCCAAGTCCCCAGCGAAGCCCCAGCCTCCACTCACCACATCGGCGTTCGTCTTTTCAAAGAAAGCCTCGGCGAAGACGGTGACAACAAAGATGTTAATGATGAAGGAGACAAAGAGAGCGATGCAGGACTCGATGAAGAAATATTTGTTGGCTTCTCTTACTTCCCTCTTGTTTGCACGGTTCACTTGCCGGGACTGAAAGGGAGATGGTGACAGAAGAGGGGCTTGAGAAGGAGGAATTTGCTGTTTGATTACTTACAGCTGTAATTAGACAGCGGGATGCAGGTCGCCGGACGGGAAAAAAACACGCTGGAGGGAAGAAAAAGCAAAGCCCAGCATCGGCAGGGGCAACACGAGCAGGCGTGTGC
>NW_009259981.1:2341-3056 GCF_000687185.1 Egretta garzetta
CGCCCCCAGAGGCAAAGGACAGGCGGCCCAGAGCTCTGGCAGCTCCCCCTGTGCCAGGGACCCAGCCAGCCCCCCTTTGGGGGGGTTTGCTCTGCCCCCACTGCCGGAGGCTGCGAGCGCTCGAGCGTTGCGGGCCCCTGGGAGCGCGGGTGCTTACCTTGACCAAGGCGGAGTGCAGGTACATGTTGTGCGGCATGATGACGGCGCCCACGATCCCCACGGCCTGCTCCAGCTGGCGCGTGCCGCAGTTCTGGCAGTAGGGGATGAAGAGCCCTTTCAGCAGCTTCTCCTGGTTGGGTTTTACCGTGACGTACTGGGCAGGGAGACAGAAGAAATATATTTGAAAGGCGAAACGTGGCCGCTTTGGTAAAAAGCAAAACCACAGCGCGCAACGCGTCTGCTGGTTAAGAAAGCGGGGGATGCTGCGCCGGGTGGCACGTGCCGGTCTCCGCATCGGGGAGGCGGCGTTGGATGCAGCCTGCGCCGCTGCCCAGGGTACGAGCTGGATGATGGCCACACATCGGAAATGCGGACCTGCCCTCAAATGTCCTTAATTTTAAAGCGCTCGCCCCCCTGTTTTGGTGCTGCTCAGGCAGAGGGGGGAAGGGGGGGGAACGTGGCAGCAAGTGGCTCTGGTGGAAAGCTGGGCAAGAGGGAACTGGGGGGGCCGCCCCTCGACTGCTGGGGTCAGGGTTGGGCCCCTCCCTCCCCGAAG
>NW_009259981.1:3672-4215 GCF_000687185.1 Egretta garzetta
CTGGGGGAGCTGAACGGGCTTTTCCACCCCAAGCGATCCCGTGATTCCATGGAACGCGGAGCTGGCGAGGGTACCTCGTATCCGAACGTCAGAGCCATGATGGTAATCAGAAAACCAAAGAACGCTTCCAGTTTCCGCAAGCCTGCGAGAAGAGAAAGCGCCGTCAGCAAACTGAGGAAAGCTGAATTTCAGATGGAGTTTCTGCATTCCGGAGGAGAAGTTACCGTATTTGTCCAGGAAGAGAAACACGAAGGTGTCAGCGATGGTGATGAGCACGCCGCCCCACAGCGGGATCCTGCGGGAGATGGGGCAAGAGCAGCCGTCAGCTCACAAAACGCTTGGGCCCCACCGCCACTTCGAGTCCCAAATTTCTTTTTATTTAGGGCAGGCATTTGGGGTCAGAGCCGAGGGTCCCGAGGGTTTGTTTGGGGTCTGACGAGGTGCTGGGCTGTGCAGGGCGAGGGACCGCAGGCTCTTCCGCATAAACAGCGCAGGTAAGGGCTCTCCCCCCCGCCCCCAAATCTTGGGAGGAAATCCCGTGTC
>NW_009259981.1:4242-5698 GCF_000687185.1 Egretta garzetta
GCTCGGTACCAAATTGTAGCTCCCCGCCACGTTTGCACTTCCAGCCTTCCTGGCGGAAGCAGACGGCTGTCCGGCGGTCCTTTATTAGGAATATCCAATTTGCCAGGGAATTTGCAGCCCGATTTTGGCGCCCATCGGTTACAGCCAAACCAAGAGCCAGACCCCGCGGTTCCTACAGCCCAAAAGCCACAGGCCCCAAGGGCTTGAGTCACCTCAGGGCTGCACGGCTTGGGTGAATCACCCTCTGCCAAAAGCCTGTTCTGGAGGGTTTATAGGAACTAGAGGAGCCTTTTTTTGGCACGCAAAGTGTCACTTGCTTAATTCTGGGGGGGGTTCTCCTTGCCCGCTGCCGACGAGCCTGACTTACTTGCCCACAGACAGGAGGTTGATAGCGATGGCCGAGCCGATGACTTCTTGCATGTCGGATCCGATGATAGCGAGCTCGACCATCAGCCACAGGACGATGCGAGGAACCTGGAGGTGAAGAAATAGCCAAACCCATTAAAAAAAACAGGAAAAATTCTCCCTTTAAGATGAGTGTGTGTGTGGGGGGCGATCGAGCACTCAGGAGCGGCCTCTGCTCCCTGCCTTGCTACGGCCACGGTGCGGAAAACACGCTGATTGCCGCTTGAGGGCTGGTCCCAAGTGGAAATCCAGGTTGCCCCGTGGCAATCAGCGGAGGTGGCTCCCGGGTCACTTCTATAATCTAAATTACTCGCCTCCATCCGCTTGGCTCATTGCGAGAGCGAAAGCCGACGCTTCCGGCTACCTGAGGCGCTGGAAATGAGCACGGGAAGAGATTTCACGGGGTGGGACCGATGACGAAGCCTCAGGTGTTGGATGCGAAACACCGAAACGCTGGGGACATCACCGGCTCCCCCCTCCCCACCCCCCCCGGGCCCTTTCCCAACGGGCAGCCCCACTCATCTGCAGCTGACCGGGACGCAGGGCCCTTTCTTACACAAGCTGGGGAGATTTCTTAAGCAGGGAAATTTAACGGCCTTGCTCGGAGGGGCCGTCTCGATGATTCCTCGAGCTGAGTATTTCAAGCTCAGGAGGGAGCAGCCCAGACAGAAAAGCTGAAATCTCAGGTTTTGTTCCTGACTCAGCCTGCAACTCGCTGGCAAATGCGGGGCCGTGCACCCCACCTCCCGCCCGCTGCTTTCCTTTTTCCCAGAGGGGGAAGACCCCCACGGGGTCCGAAGCCTCCCCTGCTGCTCTCCTAACAGCCCAGGCTCCTAACGAGCCCCTCGCTGGCGCTACAATTAAAATCTCCCTCTACATCTGCTTTTCTTCCAACTGCGAAGCCAAGCGAGGAGAAATCAACTTCACCCCCTCCGGCTTCTCGGACAGTAAAGCAAGATGTGACGAGGAAAATGTATTTTAGCAACCAAAAGAGTTTCTCCCGAGGAGGGTTTGGCCCGGAGCAGGCAGCAGCGACTCCTCACGAGTCCCA
>NW_009259981.1:5714-6371 GCF_000687185.1 Egretta garzetta
CACCCCCAGCCTCGCCGCCAGCCGCTGCAGGAGCAGCCCGATGATCGTCGCCAGCATCAGCACCCAGAGCAGCTGAGGGAGACACAAAGGCAGGAATGGGTGCGCCAGGGCAGGGAGAAACGAGGGTCGCGAACGAGGTCCCGGGTCCCCTAGGACGCCTGCGCCCCGCGTGCAGCTTTAGGGATCACAAGCCTTTTAAAATACAAATTATTGACGCCTGGAGGCTGTTTGACCTGCCCGGAGCTGGCAGGGGAAGGATCCACGAGCACGTAAAGCCGGGAGTCGCTGCTGGGGAGGGCGCACGGGAGCGCCTCGCTCTCCCTTTCTCCTTCGCCGGGGGGGTTTTCGGCTCGGCAGCAGCCACGTTACCACTGCTCCTGCCCTAAAATGGGGATGGGCACGTGGGTCGCACCACCTTACAGCGCTTCCCCTGTGGGTTTTGGCACTGACCTTGAATCCTGCGACAGCCCCGGACTGTAAATCCGACTCGATGTTGCCCGGATCCAGGTAGGCGATGCTCATCAGAAAGCCGGGCCCCGTGAAAGCCCAGAGCTTGCGGAAACTAAAGCAGGAGTGCTACGGTGGGGGGGGGAGAGGGGATGGAGACGTCACAACTCAGCCCCGCAGCCGAGCCCCCTCCTAAGCAGGGGGGGCCTC
>NW_009259981.1:6439-8736 GCF_000687185.1 Egretta garzetta
CGCCCGGCAATCTCTGGCCCTAATCTGAAAAGCCCAGGAGCAGACTCTGGGACGGCCAAGGACGCGCTCTTGGGTGGGAGAGGAATCCTCCTGTGCCTGCAGCCGAAAATCCTGCCTTGCTGCTTAATCTAAAGCAAAGTGGGCACCTACAGCCCCCTGAGAGGGGACAATGCTGCCACAAAGGCCAGTGAAGGCTCCTGCTCCCTTTCCTTGATAAGGGAACAAAGAACCAAGGTCCCCTCCCCTGGGGCTGCAATCCAGAGGCTTCCCTGAGGCAAATCCCGAGGGATGAATCATTAACGGAGCAGGCACCCGAGATCCCACACCCTCTGATCCCCATCCAGCAGCCCAGCTGCCCTTCCCCCGTCTAGGCAAGAAGGGGAACCAGCACCCAAGGGAACGACTCACGCGGATACCAAGCGCTCGCAGATTTTTCCGATCGGGTTTTCCGATCGGAGCGAGCGGAGGAGGGCCCGGCCGGCGCTCACCGTTTCATCTTCGGGAATGGGGATTTTGCTGTCGAAGTAGGTGGTGAAAGGCTCCGAGGAGGAGGCGTCGGGCGGCTGCAGCGGGTTCATGCTGCTGGAAATGGTGCTGACGACCTCCCCGTGCTCCCCAGAGGCATCTTCTGGGGGGGGGGAAAGAGAAGCAGGGAAGCAAGGAGTGAGTGAGCGTCCCTGGAAACACGGAAAAACCTGGCAGAGGCCCGGCAGGACCCACAGGTAGAGCGAAACGGGAACGTCCTGCCCTGGCAGCCAAGGCTAATTGGGCTGTGAAGAGAAAATTAAATGAAAATAATACATCCTGCTGCAAATTCACGCGGGGAGACCTGGCTGCCTCGCCTGAACCCTCTCCCAGGCGGCGAGAGGAGGCCAGCTAGCCGGCAGCTTAGCTATTCGGATTAATTTAAATGAAAAAAAAGCCGTCCCCGGGCGCTGTGCGACGCAACGGCAGCCCCGCTGTAATGATTAACTGGGACCCAACGAGCCAGGCCCAGCAGAAACCCGTGGCTGGTTTGGCACCGGGGCGGAGAGCACTCCCCCAAACTCTGCCGTCGGCGGGACGGTCAGTCCGGGAAGGCCCCTGCTACCCTGCGGAATTCTGCCCCTGTCCCGGCGACGCAGCGTTTGTTTGGACCCGCCCCATCATTTTCCCCTCTCCTAAAGCGCGGGAGGCAGGCGGGGGAGCCAGCCTGGCTGATTCTTCAGGACAATTTTGGAATTTAACCTCGCGAGGGAGGTGTGCAGGGTCCCTCCAGCGCCGAAAATGTGCATTCCCTCAGATTCCCTGTTCGGACTCGTAACCGCGCCCGATCCCTCCCCTGCCCGGCTTCGCCCCGGCGCCCGAATCGAGCCGATACTCACTTTCGCGCTCCCTCCGTGGCATTTTGCTCCAAGAGCTGCGGAGCAACACGTGGCCCCGGCGCCCGGCCTTTCCTAACGGGAGGACTAAACCCAAGGCCGGCTCTTTTACCAAGTTCCCTATTGCATCATCAGAGCAAACCGAAGGCGATTGCTCCTCCTTTTTCCCTGCCTTCCCAACACCCCGCCTGCCGGGTACGGAATGGATCCAGAGCTACCTGCGTGTGCCCGGGGAAGGGGAGAGATTGCTCTGCACACGACGGGCTCGTCCGTCTCGTTAAGCGAGGCTGAGCGAGCCCCGGGAGCTCTAAATCTCCTGCCGGGGTCATCTCAAAAGCCTGCGGGCTCAGGTCTGCTGTGATCACCAAGCGTACGCGGGGGGGCAAACGGGGACGCCGAATCCGCGGGGTGGTGGTTTTTGCAGGATGAAGGAATGGAATTCAATGAAAGGTTGACGCCGGAGAGCGAATCCGCGGTGCCGCAGGGCGAGCCTTACCGTAGGACGCCTTCCGGTCCGTGTCAGAGGTCCCCATGGTGGAATCCTTCCCGTGGCCTGGGAACTGGTTTAGATTGGCCACGTTGGCTGCGGAGGGGGGGAAAAAAAGGTGTCAAGAAGGAGAATAAAAACCTACAAGAGAGGCAATGGCTCTGGTGGGGACGGGAAGGAAGGAAATCTCCGTGCCCAGCCCTTTTCCAGCTGGAAGAACCTTGCAGGGCCAGGAGAGGAAGAGTTTTGCCCGGGCCCTGCTTTGAAACCCCTGTCGCAACAACCTGAGGGAGGGGGGAGCCGATCCACCGGGCAAACAAAAGCGTTTGCAAGCGGCCGGGCTGGGCCTGTTGTGAAACTCCAGCCAAGGAGGCAAGAGAGGAATTTCCTTCATGTGTAAAACCAAGGCAGGATCCCTGCCCAGCACCGTCCCCCCCTGCACCGTCCCT
>NW_009259981.1:9873-11336 GCF_000687185.1 Egretta garzetta
CTGCCCCGCACTGTCCCCCCCAGCACCGTCCCCCCCTGCACCGTCCCTCCCCTTCCCAGGATGATCCAGGCCCTTCCCGGGGCATCTGAAGTTCCCCGTCAGGGCCCGACGTAACGCTTTCATCACGGTGAATTTTCCAACCTAACCCAGGCGGAAAGGAAGCGGGACCCGGTGCAGGGCTTTGGATGGAGCCAGCATCCTCCGGGTTTTAAGAGGCCAAACCTCCCCCCCTGCCCCCGGCGCGAGCCCCTCGAGGACAAACCGAAGGACCAAGGTATGGGGACGCACGTTTGGGACGCAAAGCACTGAACCTCCCCCAAAGCCCGTACACCTTCACGGGAGCTTTCCTTACGACAGGGCAGTATCGGTTCCGTGGGGGCAGAAAAGGCGAACGCTAGCCAAGGGATCCACCTGAAGGGATCTGAACCCACTGTAGGTTTCCCAGGATGAATTCCCAGTTGCACAAGGTGGTTTGGAACCAAACCAGGCATGCTAAAATAATCCCGAGAGGTTTTCCCTCGGGCAGGGAGCGAGGCCGCTCGCCGCAGGCAGGGCCATAGCCGTTATTTATCCACCCAAACATACTCAGGATTTGGGAGTGTTGGCTCTAGGGCAACAAGCTGAATAAAGCATGCTCCGTGCTCCCAGAGCGCTGGGCTCCAGGACAGCTCCACGTGCTCCCGGGGCGCTGGGCTCCAGGACAGCTCCACATGTTCCCGGAGCGCTGGGCTCCAGGACAGCTCCACGTGTTCCCGGAGCGCTGGGCTCCAAGACAGCTCCACGTGCTCCCGGAGCGCTGGGCTCCAGGACAGCTCCACGTGGTCCCGGGGCACTGAGCTCCAGGACAGCTCCACGTGCTCCCGGAGCGCTGAGCTCCAGGACAGCTCCACGTGCTCCCGGAGCGCTGGGCTCCAGGACAGCCCCACGTGTTCCCGGAGCGCTGGGCTCCAGGACAGCTCCACGTGCTCCCAGAGCGCTGAGCTCCAGGACAGCTCCATGTTCCCAGAGAGCTGGACTCCACACAGCTCTGCATGTACCAGGAGCGCTGGGCTCCGCATGCTCCTGTGCTCCTGGAGCGCTGGGCTCCGCACGCCTCCAAGTGCTCCCAGAGCACTGAACGACTCCGCACAGCTCCGCATGCTCCTGGAGCACTGGGCTCCGCACGGCTCCTTGTGCTCCCGGAGCACTGGACTCTGGCACAGCCCCATGCTCCCAGAGAGCTGGACTCCACAGGGCTCCTTCTGCTCCCAGAGCACTGGGCTCCTCCACATGGCCCTGCGCTCCCAGAGAGCTGGACTCTGCACGGCTCCACATGCTCCTGGATTACTGGGCTCCTCTGCACGGCTCCATGTGCTCCCGGAGCGCTGGGCTCTGCATGGCTTCACGTGCTCCTGGAGCACTGGGCTCCTCCGCACGGCTCCACGTGCTCCCAGAGCGCTGGGCTCCAGCACGCGCCCCTTCTC
>NW_009259981.1:11433-12254 GCF_000687185.1 Egretta garzetta
ACGTGCTCCCAGGGCGCTGGGGTCCAGCACAGCCTCATGCTCCCAGAGAGCTGGACTCCACACGGCTCCTTCTGCTCCCGGAGCGCTGGGCTCCTCCACATGGCCCCGTGCTCCCAGAGAACTGGACTCTGCACAGCTCCACGTGCTCCCGGAGCGCTGGGCTCCTCCGCACGGCTCCATGTGCTCCTGGAGTGCTGGGCTCCACATGGCTCCTTCTGCTCCGAGAGTGCTGGGCTCTGGCACGGCCCCGTGGCTCCCGGAGCGCTGGGCTCCTCTACACGACTCCATGTGCTCCTGGAGTGCTGGGCTCCACATGGCTCCTTCTGCTCCGAGAGTGCTGGGCTCTGGCACGGCCCCGTGGCTCCCGGAGCGCTGGGCTGGGCACGACTCCTTGTGCTCCCGGAGAGCTGGGCTCCTCTGCACAGCTCCATGTGCTCCCGGAGCACTGGACCCCGCACAGCTCCACCGCGTGCCAACAAACCTGCCAAAGCTCGGGGAAGGAGCCGGCTTATTCCGACGCTTTGCAAATCACCTCCAGCGTTTGCTCCGGACGAGCCCGTAGGAGAATTCACCCCCACGGGTGTGGAGCGAGGTGGTAGGGTTTCACCAGACCCAAAGATTTGCCATCCCACAGCACCCAGCCAGCTCTGCCCCTCCTGCCGAGCCGCACCCGGGGCTCAAGGGGTCCTCGGGGGCGTCGGGAAGCGGCTCCGCTTTGCCCAGCGTTCGCCCGGGGACGGACGATGCCACCGCGGAGAACTGTGATGCCACCGACGCCGTCTTAAATACCCCAGGGTCCTGGACAGCCCCTGCACCTTCTG
>NW_009259981.1:12525-12839 GCF_000687185.1 Egretta garzetta
GGAGCAACGCTTTTACCTTTGAGGACGCTTTCAGTTTTTGGTCTAAAAAAGCTTCAAGTTTTCATTTAAAAAAGGTTTAGCCATCAGCCGGCCTTCCCCCGATGCCCCGTTCCCTCGCAGCACGTCCCACGCAACCCTCGCTCCATTAATAAAGGCGAAGAGGAAGGAGATCACGCGGCGAACATTCGTTACGGCGCGGCGCCGACCTAAATATCTCCTTGCAAAATACATCCCAGCTTGGGCGGGAGTGAAATTGCTTCCCCTATCTCCGCCGGCAGCTGCCGCGCATTGCAACCCCGCTCAGGGTACGCCCG
>NW_009259981.1:13032-13934 GCF_000687185.1 Egretta garzetta
TCTGCGCTCCCCAGGCTCGCCACCCGGCGCAGGGACCGCCTGTCCCACGCCTGCCGGCTCGGAGAGACGCTGCGCAGAATCCTTCTCCCACGGAACGGGAGAAGGCGGACGCGGGGATTTCGCAGGCTTCCAGCCCAGCTGGGAAGCAGAGAAAAGTTAAAAGGATGGCAAAATCCTGCCCAAGGGATGGGGTTTTGCCCACTCTGACTCCACACCCGGGTGCTTTTCACGAAGAGCGGCGCTAGTGATGCCCGGCCGCTGCTCTCCACGCAGATGAATTCAGAAGATAAAAAAATTGCAGGGTGGAAAAGGTTGGGATTTAGCGCCCTTCCTACCCACGACCGCTGTGAACATCTTCAAGCAATTCCCCAGCACCCATGGTTGGGCTCGCCGGGCCATGTTCTGCCTCCCTGTAAGCCTCGCTGGGGTTGACTTTACACACCACGGTCACGCTCAGGCAAGGCAGCCGCCTTCCCGGGAGGAATAAAATAAAAGCTGGGCATGAGCCGGCCATGGGTGCTGGCAGCCCGGAAGCCAACCCTACCCTGGGCTGCAGCCCCAGCAGCGGGGCAAGCGGGGCCAGGGGGGGATTCTGCCCCTCTGCTCCGCTCCGCTGAGACCCCCCCGGAGCCCTGCGCCCAGCTCGGGAGCCCTGGGCACAAGGAGGACCTGGACCTGTTGGAGCGGGGCCAGAGGAGGCCACAAAAATGCTGCGAGGGCTGGAGCCCCTCTGCTGCGGGGCCGGGCTGGGAGAGTTGGGGGTGTTCAGCCTGGGGAAGAGGGGGCTGCGGGGGGACCTGAGTGCGGCCGCTCAGGGCTTCAAGGGGGCCCCCAGGGAAGACGGGGACAATCTTTTGAGCAGGGCCGGCTGGGACAGGACACGGGGGGATGGTTTGAAACTG
>NW_009259981.1:14010-14449 GCF_000687185.1 Egretta garzetta
GGGGGTGGAGGCCCCATCCCTGGGAACATCCCAGGCCAGGTTGGACGGGGCTGTGAGCAACCTGGTCTGGTTCAAGGTGTCCCTGCTCCTGCGGGGGGGTTGGGCTGGGTGACCTCTGGGGGTCCCTTCCCACCCAAACCATTCCGTGATTCCATGAATAATCCTCAGGATAAGACAAAAAGCCAAGAGCAGAACATCACGAGGTTGCTGCAATGAAAAAACCAAAGACACTGGCACCCTTGTCCTTCAATGCTCGCGGAGCACCCAGTGGCTCATTCTCCCATCGACACCCTCCCCTTTTCACCCATGAAACACCGAGCTTGGGTCCGGCCGGGTCTTTTCCTCCCTACAGCCGGAAAGGCAGCGAAGCCGACAAGGGGAAAGCCAAGGAGCCACTGGCTGCTTGCTCGTCCTCAACGTGCAGACGGGGGGGTGGGGG
>NW_009259981.1:14760-15157 GCF_000687185.1 Egretta garzetta
AGTCTCGTCTCACGCTGGGAGTGGGTTCCTGCGATTGAGATTCCGGCATCTGATGTCAGGCTTCGAGCTGGGCTGGTTCCTGCAGAGCATGGCTGGTTCCTGCAGGTCAGGATGCCGCCGCTGCTGCCGTCGTTAACTCTTTTAGAGCAGTTTTGGGGCTGACGTCTCTTTAGTGCGGTATTTTTGTTCAGACGTGGGTTCCTCCGCAGCCTGGATGCACCGGGCAGCCCCTTACGTGGCCGCACTGAAACCCCGACCCCGTTCCTTCCAGCTTGCATGATACCGGGGCAGCCCTGAGCGCAATGCGGCCCCCAAAATCAGAGCAGCCAACCCGGTTAGAATCATGGAATCAAAGCACGGAATCGTTTGGGGTGGAGAAGCCCTTGGAGATCATCGG
>NW_009259981.1:16521-18196 GCF_000687185.1 Egretta garzetta
CTCGTCCAGGTCATGGATAAAGGTCTCAAACCGAGCCCTGGGGGACACCGCTTGTGACCGGCCGTCCCACTGGGCATTAACTCCTCACCTGCACCACCAGGTCACCCCCGTGCCTGCTTTCCAGACACCCACAGCACCCACACCGCCAGGTCCTGGACCTGGAAAACCTTCTCCTCCACAGGGAGCTGGCGGAGGGGCACCCCAGGGCGGCACCACGGCGCGTTTATCCTTGTGGGATTCCTCCTCGCCCTCTCGCCTGCCGATGACCAGAGGTAATAAAAGCCACCTGGGACATCGGCCCTGCCACCTCTGAGGTCCCTGCTCAGCCACACCGAGGCAGGGCACCCAGCCACCTCCTAAACGGGTCAGACGAGCTCGTTCCCTGCTAATTGGGCTAATTGTTCACCAGGCACGGAGCTGGGAGATGCCCTGGATGCAGGAGGGCACCGAGGCGGGGTGGGGGGACGAGCCCGCCCCGCTCACCCGAGCGTACTCTCCTCGGAAGACGCAGCGTGATGTATTTAATTCTACGGAAGGAGAAAAACCACCTGGGAAACAACAACGTGGAGGCCAGGAGCAGCTCTGCCCCCCAGCCCGCTCGATCCCAAGGCTCCCAGATTTAGGAGCCAGCTCCTGCCGCTGCTCCCCTTTGCTTCTTGTAAAGCACAGAAAGGGGGGGGCTGACGCACACCTGAGACTCCAAATATTTTCACGCCGCGTAATTGCAAAGCTCTATTCCAGCAGCAGCCACCAAGCTTGGGGATTAAAAACACTGTCAAAAAACAGGAGGCAGTGCCCAAGACTGTGAAAGTTTTGGTTCAGAAGTGCTGTAAAGTGTGGGGGGGGCGGAAAAAATAGAGATGAGCAGCGAGGCTGAGCCGTGGGACCTCCGCAAAGGGTGGGTGTTGGTGTCGTATCGCCCGGCACGCCCCAAGCCTTGTCCCACATCAAAGACGGAGCCGTCATCCCATCGCTGACCGCAGCGTCCCGCTCTCCCAGCAAACTCCTGGGCTCCAGGGTTCGTTTGATCGCTCCCCCTGCCCGTGTAACGAGCTGTGCTCACCGCAGGAGAGATCCTGCCCCTCCTCTGAGGGAACCTCTGCCTTGCAGTCACGCCTGGACTTCGGTCGGGGACTGCACCTCCGGCGGGTGAGGCTGGGACTGGGTATGTGAATCCCTGCCAGGGTCACGCTGACCTTCGCCGAGCTCGGCCCGGCATCAGGCAGCCAGCAGAACCGGGAGCCACCGCCGCCGGCCGGCTGCATCCTCCCCACCGCAATAACCCAAGGCAGGAGCCAGAGTTTGGACCCCGGGGCCGCTCGACTGCGGCTCTGCGGTGACAACAGGACGCGAGAGACGTGTCCCGGAGCGCTCAGCCCCGGCAGGCAGAGCCGAGGCTCCAGGAGTCGCTCTCTCGTCGCAGCCCCGAGCCCCGCTGCAAAGTTCGTCTATAAAGAGCATCGAGCCCTCGGGCGCGCGAGGGACAAGACTAGGGGGACCAGGGATGGATTCATCCCAAACCCCGAGGGGAGGGTACCGCGCCGGAGGGTCCGTGTCTGCGCCAGCACTCGGGGAGGAAGGCAGAGGATGAGGCCAACAGTGGTTACGGCGGGGTGAAAAGCGCCCGTCCTCGGAGAGCCCGCAGGGACGAGGGACACCCCGATGTCCTGGGCTC
>NW_009259981.1:18751-19244 GCF_000687185.1 Egretta garzetta
TCAAGGGGGGGATCCCCCCCAGCGCGCACCCAGGGGATGCCCCGGGGATCGCTCAAGGGGAGGATCCCCCCCAGCGCACCCAGGGGACGCCCCGGGGATCACTCAAGGGGGGGATCCCCCCCAGTGCACCCAGGGGACACCCCAGGGATCACCTGAGGGAGGATTCTGCCCCCCCAGCACATGCAAGGGACCCTGCAGGGATCAGCCAAGGGGTGGATCCCCAGGGATCACCCGAGGGGGGATCCCCCACCCCAGCACACCCTGGGGACCACCCAGGGATCACCCAAGTGAGGATTCCCCCCCCCAGCACACATGAGGGGCCCGCAGGGATCACCCGAGGGGAGGATCCCCCCCCCAAATACCCTGGGATCCCTGAGGGATCACTCAAAGGATCCCCCCCACTCCCTAGCACACCCACAGGCCCCCCCCAGGCTCCCCCGGGGGGGTCCCCCCACCATTCCCCAGGGTACCCCCTGCCCTCCACTGCCACCGC
>NW_009259981.1:19847-31114 GCF_000687185.1 Egretta garzetta
GTGGGGGAACAAGCGCCCATGTGGGGGAACAGGACCCGGTGCTGGCCCCGGTGCGGGGGAACAGGACCCGGTGTGGGGGAACAGGACCTGGTGCTGGCCCTGGTGTGGGGGAACAAGCGCTGGTGCGGGGGAACAAGCCTCGGTGCTGGCCCCGATGCGGGGGAACAGGACCTAGTGTGGGGCCCCAGGCTCCAGTGCTGGGAAACAGGACCCAGCGTGGGGTCCCAGGCCCTGGTGCTGGCCCCGGTGTGGGGGAACAAGTCCCAGTGTGGGGGAACAGGACCTGGTGTGGGGCCCCAGGCCCCGGTGCTGGCCCCGGTGTGGGGGAACAAGCCCTGGTGCGGGGGAACAGGACCCGGTGTGGGGCCCCGGGCCCTGGTGCTGGCCCCAGTGTGGGGGAACAGGACCCGGTGCTGACCCCCGTGTGGGGGCACACACCGACCACAGCGCTCCCCTCCTCGACCCCCAGCCCAGGGCGAGCCCCGTTCCCGCTCCAAGGTTTCTCTGACAGTGGCTTATTCCACCCCAAAAACCAGCTCCGCCAGGACCTCGACACAGCTCTTTTCACGCCAAACCCCCAATTTTGTAGATTTTTGGCTGGCGGCAAGTGGCTGCAGACACGGTTACGCGGGGATATTTCGGAACGCAGCTGCATCTCACAGAGAACACTCCGCATTTTGGGGGGGGAAGAGTCTTGGTTTGGCTTTTGGTTGGGTTTGTGGGTTTTTTTCCCCAGCGAGGAATGCTCCTCTCTTGTGGAATTCCTCTTTCTCTGCATGTCCCCTTGAAAATTTGGGATAATTTTTCTTAAGCCACCCCTTCCTATGAACGAAACCCACAGATTTAACCGGTGAGACCCACAAGAAACCTGCCAGCCCGGGCGGCAGCACGCAGCCGCATGGCATCGCCGCCCTGCCCCGGGCCCCGGTGCTGGCCCCGGTGTGGGGAAACAAGCGCCCGTGCGGGGGAACAGGACCCAGTGCTGGCCCCGGTGCAGGGGAACAAGCCCCGGTGCTGGCCCCTGTGCGGGGGAACAAGTGCCCGTGCAGGGGAAGAAGCCCCAATGCTGGCCCCGGTGCGGGGGAACAAGCCTCAGTGCTGGCCCCAGTGCAGGGGAACAAGCCCCGGTGCTGGCCCCGGTGTGGGGCCCCAGGCCCCGGTGCTGGCCCCCTGGTGTGGGGCCCCGGTGTGGGGAAACAAGAGCCCGTGCGGGGGAACAGGACCTGGTACTGGCCCCGGTGCGGGGGAACAAGCCCCGGTGCGGGGGAACAAGCCTCAGTGCTGGCCCTGGTGTGGGGCCCCGGGCCCCGGTGCTGGCCCCGGTGTGGGGAAACAAGCGCCCGTGCGGGGGAACAGGACCCAGTGCTGGCCCCGGTGCAGGGGAACAAGCCCCGGTGCTGGCCCCTGTGCGGGGGAACAAGTGCCCGTGCAGGGGAAGAAGCCCCAATGCTGGCCCCGGTGCGGGGGAACAAGCCTCAGTGCTGGCCCCAGTGCAGGGGAACAAGCCCCGGTGCTGGCCCCGGTGTGGGGCCCCAGGCCCCGGTGCTGGCCCCCTGGTGTGGGGCCCCGGTGTGGGGAAACAAGAGCCCGTGCGGGGGAACAGGACCTGGTACTGGCCCCGGTGCGGGGGAACAAGCCCCGGTGCGGGGGAACAAGCCTCAGTGCTGGCCCTGGTGTGGGGCCCCGGGCCCCGGTGCTGGCCCCGGTGTGGGGAAACAAGCGCCCGTGCGGGGGAACAGGACCCAGTGCTGGCCCCGGTGCAGGGGAACAAGCCCCGGTGCTGGCCCCTGTGCGGGGGAACAAGTGCCCGTGCAGGGGAAGAAGCCCCAATGCTGGCCCCGGTGCGGGGGAACAAGCCTCAGTGCTGGCCCCAGTGCAGGGGAACAAGCCCCGGTGCTGGCCCCGGTGTGGGGCCCCAGGCCCCGGTGCTGGCCCCCTGGTGTGGGGCCCCGGTGTGGGGAAACAAGAGCCCGTGCGGGGGAACAGGACCTGGTACTGGCCCCGGTGCGGGGGAACAAGCCCCGGTGCGGGGGAACAAGCCTCAGTGCTGGCCCTGGTGTGGGGCCCCGGGCCCCGGTGCTGGCCCCGGTGTGGGGAAACAAGCGCCCGTGCGGGGGAACAGGACCCAGTGCTGGCCCCGGTGCAGGGGAACAAGCCCCGGTGCTGGCCCCTGTGCGGGGGAACAAGTGCCCGTGCAGGGGAAGAAGCCCCAATGCTGGCCCCGGTGCGGGGGAACAAGCCTCAGTGCTGGCCCCAGTGCAGGGGAACAAGCCCCGGTGCTGGCCCCGGTGTGGGGCCCCAGGCCCCGGTGCTGGCCCCCTGGTGTGGGGCCCCGGTGTGGGGAAACAAGAGCCCGTGCGGGGGAACAGGACCTGGTACTGGCCCCGGTGCGGGGGAACAAGCCCCGGTGCGGGGGAACAAGCCTCAGTGCTGGCCCTGGTGTGGGGCCCCGGGCCCCGGTGCTGGCCCCGGTGTGGGGAAACAAGCGCCCGTGCGGGGGAACAGGACCCAGTGCTGGCCCCGGTGCAGGGGAACAAGCCCCGGTGCTGGCCCCTGTGCGGGGGAACAAGTGCCCGTGCAGGGGAAGAAGCCCCAATGCTGGCCCCGGTGCGGGGGAACAAGCCTCAGTGCTGGCCCCAGTGCAGGGGAACAAGCCCCGGTGCTGGCCCCGGTGTGGGGCCCCAGGCCCCGGTGCTGGCCCCCTGGTGTGGGGCCCCGGTGTGGGGAAACAAGAGCCCGTGCGGGGGAACAGGACCTGGTACTGGCCCCGGTGCGGGGGAACAAGCCCCGGTGCGGGGGAACAAGCCTCAGTGCTGGCCCTGGTGTGGGGCCCCGGGCCCCGGTGCTGGCCCCGGTGTGGGGAAACAAGCGCCCGTGCGGGGGAACAGGACCCAGTGCTGGCCCCGGTGCAGGGGAACAAGCCCCGGTGCTGGCCCCTGTGCGGGGGAACAAGTGCCCGTGCAGGGGAAGAAGCCCCAATGCTGGCCCCGGTGCGGGGGAACAAGCCTCAGTGCTGGCCCCAGTGCAGGGGAACAAGCCCCGGTGCTGGCCCCGGTGTGGGGCCCCAGGCCCCGGTGCTGGCCCCCTGGTGTGGGGCCCCGGTGTGGGGAAACAAGAGCCCGTGCGGGGGAACAGGACCTGGTACTGGCCCCGGTGCGGGGGAACAAGCCCCGGTGCGGGGGAACAAGCCTCAGTGCTGGCCCTGGTGTGGGGCCCCGGGCCCCGGTGCTGGCCCCGGTGTGGGGAAACAAGCGCCCGTGCGGGGGAACAGGACCCAGTGCTGGCCCCGGTGCAGGGGAACAAGCCCCGGTGCTGGCCCCTGTGCGGGGGAACAAGTGCCCGTGCAGGGGAAGAAGCCCCAATGCTGGCCCCGGTGCGGGGGAACAAGCCTCAGTGCTGGCCCCAGTGCAGGGGAACAAGCCCCGGTGCTGGCCCCGGTGTGGGGCCCCAGGCCCCGGTGCTGGCCCCCTGGTGTGGGGCCCCGGTGTGGGGAAACAAGAGCCCGTGCGGGGGAACAGGACCTGGTACTGGCCCCGGTGCGGGGGAACAAGCCCCGGTGCGGGGGAACAAGCCTCAGTGCTGGCCCTGGTGTGGGGCCCCGGGCCCCGGTGCTGGCCCCGGTGTGGGGAAACAAGCGCCCGTGCGGGGGAACAGGACCCAGTGCTGGCCCCGGTGCAGGGGAACAAGCCCCGGTGCTGGCCCCTGTGCGGGGGAACAAGTGCCCGTGCAGGGGAAGAAGCCCCAATGCTGGCCCCGGTGCGGGGGAACAAGCCTCAGTGCTGGCCCCAGTGCAGGGGAACAAGCCCCGGTGCTGGCCCCGGTGTGGGGCCCCAGGCCCCGGTGCTGGCCCCCTGGTGTGGGGCCCCGGTGTGGGGAAACAAGAGCCCGTGCGGGGGAACAGGACCTGGTACTGGCCCCGGTGCGGGGGAACAAGCCCCGGTGCGGGGGAACAAGCCTCAGTGCTGGCCCTGGTGTGGGGCCCCGGGCCCCGGTGCTGGCCCCGGTGTGGGGAAACAAGCGCCCGTGCGGGGGAACAGGACCCAGTGCTGGCCCCGGTGCAGGGGAACAAGCCCCGGTGCTGGCCCCTGTGCGGGGGAACAAGTGCCCGTGCAGGGGAAGAAGCCCCAATGCTGGCCCCGGTGCGGGGGAACAAGCCTCAGTGCTGGCCCCAGTGCAGGGGAACAAGCCCCGGTGCTGGCCCCGGTGTGGGGCCCCAGGCCCCGGTGCTGGCCCCCTGGTGTGGGGCCCCGGTGTGGGGAAACAAGAGCCCGTGCGGGGGAACAGGACCTGGTACTGGCCCCGGTGCGGGGGAACAAGCCCCGGTGCGGGGGAACAAGCCTCAGTGCTGGCCCTGGTGTGGGGCCCCGGGCCCCGGTGCTGGCCCCGGTGTGGGGAAACAAGCGCCCGTGCGGGGGAACAGGACCCAGTGCTGGCCCCGGTGCAGGGGAACAAGCCCCGGTGCTGGCCCCTGTGCGGGGGAACAAGTGCCCGTGCAGGGGAAGAAGCCCCAATGCTGGCCCCGGTGCGGGGGAACAAGCCTCAGTGCTGGCCCCAGTGCAGGGGAACAAGCCCCGGTGCTGGCCCCGGTGTGGGGCCCCAGGCCCCGGTGCTGGCCCCCTGGTGTGGGGCCCCGGTGTGGGGAAACAAGAGCCCGTGCGGGGGAACAGGACCTGGTACTGGCCCCGGTGCGGGGGAACAAGCCCCGGTGCGGGGGAACAAGCCTCAGTGCTGGCCCTGGTGTGGGGCCCCGGGCCCCGGTGCTGGCCCCGGTGTGGGGAAACAAGCGCCCGTGCGGGGGAACAGGACCCAGTGCTGGCCCCGGTGCAGGGGAACAAGCCCCGGTGCTGGCCCCTGTGCGGGGGAACAAGTGCCCGTGCAGGGGAAGAAGCCCCAATGCTGGCCCCGGTGCGGGGGAACAAGCCTCAGTGCTGGCCCCAGTGCAGGGGAACAAGCCCCGGTGCTGGCCCCGGTGTGGGGCCCCAGGCCCCGGTGCTGGCCCCCTGGTGTGGGGCCCCGGTGTGGGGAAACAAGAGCCCGTGCGGGGGAACAGGACCTGGTACTGGCCCCGGTGCGGGGGAACAAGCCCCGGTGCGGGGGAACAAGCCTCAGTGCTGGCCCTGGTGTGGGGCCCCGGGCCCCGGTGCTGGCCCCGGTGTGGGGAAACAAGCGCCCGTGCGGGGGAACAGGACCCAGTGCTGGCCCCGGTGCAGGGGAACAAGCCCCGGTGCTGGCCCCTGTGCGGGGGAACAAGTGCCCGTGCAGGGGAAGAAGCCCCAATGCTGGCCCCGGTGCGGGGGAACAAGCCTCAGTGCTGGCCCCAGTGCAGGGGAACAAGCCCCGGTGCTGGCCCCGGTGTGGGGCCCCAGGCCCCGGTGCTGGCCCCCTGGTGTGGGGCCCCGGTGTGGGGAAACAAGAGCCCGTGCGGGGGAACAGGACCTGGTACTGGCCCCGGTGCGGGGGAACAAGCCCCGGTGCGGGGGAACAAGCCTCAGTGCTGGCCCTGGTGTGGGGCCCCGGGCCCCGGTGCTGGCCCCGGTGTGGGGAAACAAGCGCCCGTGCGGGGGAACAGGACCCAGTGCTGGCCCCGGTGCAGGGGAACAAGCCCCGGTGCTGGCCCCTGTGCGGGGGAACAAGTGCCCGTGCAGGGGAAGAAGCCCCAATGCTGGCCCCGGTGCGGGGGAACAAGCCTCAGTGCTGGCCCCAGTGCAGGGGAACAAGCCCCGGTGCTGGCCCCGGTGTGGGGCCCCAGGCCCCGGTGCTGGCCCCCTGGTGTGGGGCCCCGGTGTGGGGAAACAAGAGCCCGTGCGGGGGAACAGGACCTGGTACTGGCCCCGGTGCGGGGGAACAAGCCCCGGTGCGGGGGAACAAGCCTCAGTGCTGGCCCTGGTGTGGGGCCCCGGGCCCCGGTGCTGGCCCCGGTGTGGGGAAACAAGCGCCCGTGCGGGGGAACAGGACCCAGTGCTGGCCCCGGTGCAGGGGAACAAGCCCCGGTGCTGGCCCCTGTGCGGGGGAACAAGTGCCCGTGCAGGGGAAGAAGCCCCAATGCTGGCCCCGGTGCGGGGGAACAAGCCTCAGTGCTGGCCCCAGTGCAGGGGAACAAGCCCCGGTGCTGGCCCCGGTGTGGGGCCCCAGGCCCCGGTGCTGGCCCCCTGGTGTGGGGCCCCGGTGTGGGGAAACAAGAGCCCGTGCGGGGGAACAGGACCTGGTACTGGCCCCGGTGCGGGGGAACAAGCCCCGGTGCGGGGGAACAAGCCTCAGTGCTGGCCCTGGTGTGGGGCCCCGGGCCCCGGTGCTGGCCCCGGTGTGGGGAAACAAGCGCCCGTGCGGGGGAACAGGACCCAGTGCTGGCCCCGGTGCAGGGGAACAAGCCCCGGTGCTGGCCCCTGTGCGGGGGAACAAGTGCCCGTGCAGGGGAAGAAGCCCCAATGCTGGCCCCGGTGCGGGGGAACAAGCCTCAGTGCTGGCCCCAGTGCAGGGGAACAAGCCCCGGTGCTGGCCCCGGTGTGGGGCCCCAGGCCCCGGTGCTGGCCCCCTGGTGTGGGGCCCCGGTGTGGGGAAACAAGAGCCCGTGCGGGGGAACAGGACCTGGTACTGGCCCCGGTGCGGGGGAACAAGCCCCGGTGCGGGGGAACAAGCCTCAGTGCTGGCCCTGGTGTGGGGCCCCGGGCCCCGGTGCTGGCCCCGGTGTGGGGAAACAAGCGCCCGTGCGGGGGAACAGGACCCAGTGCTGGCCCCGGTGCAGGGGAACAAGCCCCGGTGCTGGCCCCTGTGCGGGGGAACAAGTGCCCGTGCAGGGGAAGAAGCCCCAATGCTGGCCCCGGTGCGGGGGAACAAGCCTCAGTGCTGGCCCCAGTGCAGGGGAACAAGCCCCGGTGCTGGCCCCGGTGTGGGGCCCCAGGCCCCGGTGCTGGCCCCCTGGTGTGGGGCCCCGGTGTGGGGAAACAAGAGCCCGTGCGGGGGAACAGGACCTGGTACTGGCCCCGGTGCGGGGGAACAAGCCCCGGTGCGGGGGAACAAGCCTCAGTGCTGGCCCTGGTGTGGGGCCCCGGGCCCCGGTGCTGGCCCCGGTGTGGGGAAACAAGCGCCCGTGCGGGGGAACAGGACCCAGTGCTGGCCCCGGTGCAGGGGAACAAGCCCCGGTGCTGGCCCCTGTGCGGGGGAACAAGTGCCCGTGCAGGGGAAGAAGCCCCAATGCTGGCCCCGGTGCGGGGGAACAAGCCTCAGTGCTGGCCCCAGTGCAGGGGAACAAGCCCCGGTGCTGGCCCCGGTGTGGGGCCCCAGGCCCCGGTGCTGGCCCCCTGGTGTGGGGCCCCGGTGTGGGGAAACAAGAGCCCGTGCGGGGGAACAGGACCTGGTACTGGCCCCGGTGCGGGGGAACAAGCCCCGGTGCGGGGGAACAAGCCTCAGTGCTGGCCCTGGTGTGGGGCCCCGGGCCCCGGTGCTGGCCCCGGTGTGGGGAAACAAGCGCCCGTGCGGGGGAACAGGACCCAGTGCTGGCCCCGGTGCAGGGGAACAAGCCCCGGTGCTGGCCCCTGTGCGGGGGAACAAGTGCCCGTGCAGGGGAAGAAGCCCCAATGCTGGCCCCGGTGCGGGGGAACAAGCCTCAGTGCTGGCCCCAGTGCAGGGGAACAAGCCCCGGTGCTGGCCCCGGTGTGGGGCCCCAGGCCCCGGTGCTGGCCCCCTGGTGTGGGGCCCCGGTGTGGGGAAACAAGAGCCCGTGCGGGGGAACAGGACCTGGTACTGGCCCCGGTGCGGGGGAACAAGCCCCGGTGCGGGGGAACAAGCCTCAGTGCTGGCCCTGGTGTGGGGCCCCGGGCCCCGGTGCTGGCCCCGGTGTGGGGAAACAAGCGCCCGTGCGGGGGAACAGGACCCAGTGCTGGCCCCGGTGCAGGGGAACAAGCCCCGGTGCTGGCCCCTGTGCGGGGGAACAAGTGCCCGTGCAGGGGAAGAAGCCCCAATGCTGGCCCCGGTGCGGGGGAACAAGCCTCAGTGCTGGCCCCAGTGCAGGGGAACAAGCCCCGGTGCTGGCCCCGGTGTGGGGCCCCAGGCCCCGGTGCTGGCCCCCTGGTGTGGGGCCCCGGTGTGGGGAAACAAGAGCCCGTGCGGGGGAACAGGACCTGGTACTGGCCCCGGTGCGGGGGAACAAGCCCCGGTGCGGGGGAACAAGCCTCAGTGCTGGCCCTGGTGTGGGGCCCCGGGCCCCGGTGCTGGCCCCGGTGTGGGGAAACAAGCGCCCGTGCGGGGGAACAGGACCCAGTGCTGGCCCCGGTGCAGGGGAACAAGCCCCGGTGCTGGCCCCTGTGCGGGGGAACAAGTGCCCGTGCAGGGGAAGAAGCCCCAATGCTGGCCCCGGTGCGGGGGAACAAGCCTCAGTGCTGGCCCCAGTGCAGGGGAACAAGCCCCGGTGCTGGCCCCGGTGTGGGGCCCCAGGCCCCGGTGCTGGCCCCCTGGTGTGGGGCCCCGGTGTGGGGAAACAAGAGCCCGTGCGGGGGAACAGGACCTGGTACTGGCCCCGGTGCGGGGGAACAAGCCCCGGTGCGGGGGAACAAGCCTCAGTGCTGGCCCTGGTGTGGGGCCCCGGGCCCCGGTGCTGGCCCCGGTGTGGGGAAACAAGCGCCCGTGCGGGGGAACAGGACCCAGTGCTGGCCCCGGTGCAGGGGAACAAGCCCCGGTGCTGGCCCCTGTGCGGGGGAACAAGTGCCCGTGCAGGGGAAGAAGCCCCAATGCTGGCCCCGGTGCGGGGGAACAAGCCTCAGTGCTGGCCCCAGTGCAGGGGAACAAGCCCCGGTGCTGGCCCCGGTGTGGGGCCCCAGGCCCCGGTGCTGGCCCCCTGGTGTGGGGCCCCGGTGTGGGGAAACAAGAGCCCGTGCGGGGGAACAGGACCTGGTACTGGCCCCGGTGCGGGGGAACAAGCCCCGGTGCGGGGGAACAAGCCTCAGTGCTGGCCCTGGTGTGGGGCCCCGGGCCCCGGTGCTGGCCCCGGTGTGGGGAAACAAGCGCCCGTGCGGGGGAACAGGACCCAGTGCTGGCCCCGGTGCAGGGGAACAAGCCCCGGTGCTGGCCCCTGTGCGGGGGAACAAGTGCCCGTGCAGGGGAAGAAGCCCCAATGCTGGCCCCGGTGCGGGGGAACAAGCCTCAGTGCTGGCCCCAGTGCAGGGGAACAAGCCCCGGTGCTGGCCCCGGTGTGGGGCCCCAGGCCCCGGTGCTGGCCCCCTGGTGTGGGGCCCCGGTGTGGGGAAACAAGAGCCCGTGCGGGGGAACAGGACCTGGTACTGGCCCCGGTGCGGGGGAACAAGCCCCGGTGCGGGGGAACAAGCCTCAGTGCTGGCCCTGGTGTGGGGCCCCGGGCCCCGGTGCTGGCCCCGGTGTGGGGAAACAAGCGCCCGTGCGGGGGAACAGGACCCAGTGCTGGCCCCGGTGCAGGGGAACAAGCCCCGGTGCTGGCCCCTGTGCGGGGGAACAAGTGCCCGTGCAGGGGAAGAAGCCCCAATGCTGGCCCCGGTGCGGGGGAACAAGCCTCAGTGCTGGCCCCAGTGCAGGGGAACAAGCCCCGGTGCTGGCCCCGGTGTGGGGCCCCAGGCCCCGGTGCTGGCCCCCTGGTGTGGGGCCCCGGTGTGGGGAAACAAGAGCCCGTGCGGGGGAACAGGACCTGGTACTGGCCCCGGTGCGGGGGAACAAGCCCCGGTGCGGGGGAACAAGCCTCAGTGCTGGCCCTGGTGTGGGGCCCCGGGCCCCGGTGCTGGCCCCGGTGTGGGGAAACAAGCGCCCGTGCGGGGGAACAGGACCCAGTGCTGGCCCCGGTGCAGGGGAACAAGCCCCGGTGCTGGCCCCTGTGCGGGGGAACAAGTGCCCGTGCAGGGGAAGAAGCCCCAATGCTGGCCCCGGTGCGGGGGAACAAGCCTCAGTGCTGGCCCCAGTGCAGGGGAACAAGCCCCGGTGCTGGCCCCGGTGTGGGGCCCCAGGCCCCGGTGCTGGCCCCCTGGTGTGGGGCCCCGGTGTGGGGAAACAAGAGCCCGTGCGGGGGAACAGGACCTGGTACTGGCCCCGGTGCGGGGGAACAAGCCCCGGTGCGGGGGAACAAGCCTCAGTGCTGGCCCTGGTGTGGGGCCCCGGGCCCCGGTGCTGGCCCCGGTGTGGGGAAACAAGCGCCCGTGCGGGGGAACAGGACCCAGTGCTGGCCCCGGTGCAGGGGAACAAGCCCCGGTGCTGGCCCCTGTGCGGGGGAACAAGTGCCCGTGCAGGGGAAGAAGCCCCAATGCTGGCCCCGGTGCGGGGGAACAAGCCTCAGTGCTGGCCCCAGTGCAGGGGAACAAGCCCCGGTGCTGGCCCCGGTGTGGGGCCCCAGGCCCCGGTGCTGGCCCCCTGGTGTGGGGCCCCGGTGTGGGGAAACAAGAGCCCGTGCGGGGGAACAGGACCTGGTACTGGCCCCGGTGCGGGGGAACAAGCCCCGGTGCGGGGGAACAAGCCTCAGTGCTGGCCCCAGTGCAGGGGAACAAGCCCCGGTGCTGGCCCCGGTGTGGGGCCCCAGGCCCCGGTGCTGGCCCCCTGGTGTGGGGCCCCGGTGTGGGGAAACAAGAGCCCGTGCGGGGGAACAGGACCTGGTACTGGCCCCGGTGCGGGGGAACAAGCCCCGGTGCGGGGGAACAAGCCTCAGTGCTGGCCCTGGTGTGGGGCCCCGGGCCCCGGTGCTGGCCCTGGTGTGGGGAAACAAGCGCCCGTGCGGGGGAACAGGACCCAGTGCTGGCCCCGGTGCAGGGGAACAAGCCCCG
The DNA here is from genome assembly GCF_000687185.1 of Egretta garzetta. Classification (NCBI taxonomy): domain Eukaryota; kingdom Metazoa; phylum Chordata; class Aves; order Pelecaniformes; family Ardeidae; genus Egretta; species Egretta garzetta. The sequence continues at coordinate 30,617 of NW_009259981.1, forward strand.
GTGCTGGCCCCTGTGCGGGGGAACAAGTGCCCGTGCAGGGGAAGAAGCCCCAATGCTGGCCCCGGTGCGGGGGAACAAGCGCCAGTGCGGGGGAACAGGACCCGGTGCTGGCCCCGATGCGGGGGAACAGGACCCGGTGCAGGGGAACAAGCCCCGGTGTGGGGGAACAGGACCCGGTGCTGGTCCCCGTGCGGGGGAACAAGTGCCCGTGCAGGGGAAGAAGCCCCAGTGCTGGCCCCGGTGCGGGGGAACAAGCGCCGGTGCGGGGGAACAGGACCCGGTGTTGGCCCCGGTGCGGGGGAACAGGACCCGGTGTGGGGGAACAAGCCCTGGTGCGGGGCCCCAGGCCCCAGTGCTGGCCCCAGTGTGGGGGAACAGGACCCAGTGCTGGCAAACAAGCCCCGGTGTGGGGGAACAGGACCCAGTGCTGGTCCCCGTGCAGGGGAACAGGACCCGGTGCTGGTCCCCTGGGCGGGCGAACAGGGCGCGGTGGTGGGC
>NW_009259981.1:31297-34357 GCF_000687185.1 Egretta garzetta
GGGAAACAGGCCCCGGTGTGGGGCCCCAGGCCCCGGTGCTGGCCCCCGTGCGGGGGAACAGGACCCGGTGTTGGGCCCCAGGCCCCGGTGCTGGCCCCAGTGCGGGGGAACAGGACCCGGTGCTGACCCCCGTGTGGGGGCACACACCGACCACAGCGCTCCCCTCCTCGACCCCCAGCCCAGGGCGAGCCCCGTTCCCGCTCCAAGGTTTCTCTGACAGTGGCTTATTCCACCCCAAAAACCAGCTCCGCCAGGACCTCGACACAGCTCTTTTCACGCCAAACCCCCAATTTTGTAGATTTTTGGCTGGCGGCAAGTGGCTGCAGACACGGTTACGCGGGGATATTTCGGAACGCAGCTGCATCTCACAGAGAACACTCTGCATTTTGGGGGGGGAAGAGTCTTGGTTTGGCTTTTGGTTGGGTTTGTGGGTTTTTTTCCCCAGCGAGGAATGCTCCTCTCTTGTGGAATTCCTCTTTCTCTGCATGTCCCCTTGAAAATTTGGGATAATTTTTCTTAAGCCACCCCTTCCTATGAACGAAACCCACAGATTTAACCGGTGAGACCCACAAGAAACCTGCCAGCCCGGGCGGCAGCACGCAGCCGCATGGCATCGCCGCCCGCGGCGCGCGAGCGCTCCGTGTTCTTATCTCCACCGGCCCGGCCTTTTCATTTCTTGGTCGCTCACCAAGAGCACGCGTTTGGATCGTGAAGAGATGGGAGAGCGCGTGAGGATCCGGGCTAACGGAGCGGGAAACCCCAACTCGCAGGGGAGAAGCCGCTCGTTAAAAATCAGAGCCTTTCGGCGAGCAAAGCTGCCGGCAGCGGGGAAGGCAGCTCCTTGCTTTTCCCAAACGCGGAGCTTTTGCAACCTGCGTTCCATATTATTTAAACAACACCCCCCCCAAAAAAAATAATAACGGGATGTTGCTGAGATGACTGAATCCTGGAAAAATAAGAGGAGAAATCTGGGAAGGGGGAGGTTTCGCTGTTGCGGATTTAACCTCACCTCTGACCTGACAGCGTGAGCATGGGAGAGGGAAATTCAAACCAAACCGCAGCATTGCTCCCGCGTGCGAAGGCGACTGCGGCGCCCGCGCCGCCCCGAGAGCGCCTACAGGTGGGAGAAACCTGGCGGGAGGTGGTTTACCAACAGCTTTCAGCCTGAAAGCTGGAAAATTCCCATTATTCCCCCAAATCCCAGGGTGTTTTGGGATGAGGGTGATGCCTCCCATCGGCAAGGCCGCCCCGCAGGGCCAGCGAGCTCGCGGGCATCGGCGTTTGGGGTACTCACCCAATTCGCAGGCGGGGGGGCTGTGCTTGAGGGTGTATTTCTTGGGCATGGCGGTGCCGCTCCTCTCTCTCGGCAGTTTCTGGAGGCAGACAGCCCGGTCAGCGTTCCTCTCCCTATTTAAAAGGTGTCCCCACCCTTCCCCGCCAGCTCCCCTCCCTCTCTCCTCCGCCCGCAGCACCCGCACCGATCCGGCGGTGCGGAGTTCCCCGAAAGGAGCTCAAGGGGACAATTCAAAGTCACCCCGAAAGCAACCGCAGCTGCTTCAACCTTTATCGTCTATTAAAGAACTATAAAACCTGCTGAGTTAAGGGGGGGTAATAGGACAGCTTTGATGTGGAGCCTCGTCCCCGCGGCGAGCGGAGCGTCGGGCGTGGGGGGAAAGGTGGGTTCCATGCTGCCCGGGGCACATTATCAACCCAGGAGGCTCAATTAAAAGGCCGTTTGGTTTGAGCATCAGATGTGCTCCGGTAATTAACACGCAGGACGGCCTGGACTCTGCTCCATCGGAATTATTTGAAAGATTAAAGCCCAAACTGGCACTTACGGGGCATTTTCCAGCCACCGGTACGTGCAGCGCTGATAAGACGCGATCCCTTCCCGACTTGGATCAATACAATCCACTATCAGCGATCCCCGTTGGTCCGAAACCCGCCAAGGCAAAGCGATAACCCTGGGTTTGTCGGGGCTGGGTTTTTTTTCCTCTGTAAAAAGGGGCCCCCGGTGCCTTGTTCTGATAAGCAACAGCTGAATGTGCAACGCTTGAAGACTCACCAGGCAGGAGGGCAAAGACACGGGCGTGCGTGACCGGCACCCCGCACGCCAGCCTCCCGGGGCTGCTGGAGGGGCGCAGGGGGGGTCTGGGGTCCGGCCAGAGGGAGGAGAGGGGGCTCGGCTGGGAAAAGCATCCCCAGGGATTCACAGGAGACGGTGGAGCTGCCAGAGACCTGGGAAGAGGCAACATTGTGCCTGGTTTTAGCGATGCTGGGGTGGGGAAGGGGTGGGCAGACCTCATGGGTAGGGGTGGGGGGAGCAGCAGTTTTTTCCCAAAAGGCCTTTGACGCCGTTTCTGATGGCACTGAGCATCGAGAAAGCAAATGTGACCCATATGAAACTACGCCGGGGGCGGCTGCGGAACTGGTTCGGTCACTCAGGGCGCAGGTTGGCTGCGGGAGGGACGGACAGACGGAGGTGTCCTGCGTGGCTGCGGTGTCTGAACCCGGCTGCGGGCCAGGGGAGCCGAGGCAGAGCAGGGGAGCTGCCCAGGGCGGGGAACGTGGGGCTCCAGGGCGGAACCACAGCCTCTCCGCTGCCCAAGTCCCTTGCTGGGGACTCATAATGGGGATTTGATCTCCCCCCTGCCGTGCCCAGGGCTGGGCAGGAGCAGCTGAAGGCAACTTAGAGCCCCAACATGGGCAGGGGCACCCCTCAAAGGGCCAGGGAAGGGGCCAAACCCCCGGCTCTCATCCCCGAAAGGCCAGGGAAGGGGCCGAACCTCCGGCTCTGGCCCGCGAAAGGCCAGGGAAGGGGCCGCACCCCCGGCTCTGGCCCCCAAAAGGCCAGGGAAGGGGCCGCACCCCCGGCTCTGGCCCCCATAAGGCCAGGGAAGGGGCCGAACCCCCGGCTCTCGTCCCCAAAAGGCCAGGGAAAGGGCCAAACCCCCGGCTCTCGTCCCCGAAAGGCCAGGGAAGGGGTCGAACCCCCGGCTCTTGTCCCCGAAAGGCCAGGGAAGGGGTCGAACCCCCGGCTCTTGTCCCCGAAAGGCCAGG
>NW_009259981.1:35703-37129 GCF_000687185.1 Egretta garzetta
CCTCAGCGCCTTTCCTCCAAAACCCCGCCAAAAATAACGGGGGTGGGGCGCGGGGGGTGTCTGTCGCGCCGCAGGGCCCCGGGGTGCTGCCTCTCCACGAAAGCCGGCTCCAGGTCCCTCCTCGCTGCCCTGGCGTCCAAGGCCAAGCGCATCAACGGGAGGTACGAGAGGTTTTTGGAAAGGACCTTCCCCCGTTTCTACGTCTTGTACGCAACTTTCACCAAAGGTGAGTCCGGGGGACGGGGGAGGACGCGCTGCCCGTTCCCTTCCCGGGGCTAAAAAACGCCTCGCCGGAGGCGTTTGCCTGGCAATCGGGGACCTGAAGGTGCTCCCTTGTTTCGGCAGGCATCCAAGCGCTCTTCCTGGAAGTAAAAGAAATAAGAAAAATCAAATCTAAAATGTCCCGGCAGAGACTGAGCGCTCAGCAGCTTCCCTACCGGGAGATGGAGAGGCTGCGGCAGGTACGGCGCGGCGCTCGGGACGCCTTTCGGTGCCGCAACCCCCAGCTCCGCCTCCCCGATGCCGCCGGGGACGTCTCCTCCCCGCAAAAAGGGGCTCGGGTTTGTGTGCGGGGCTTTGGCGGGGGCTCGGAGAGGCCGATTCCTCGGGAGCGAGGTGCGTTCCCTGCCTAAAAACAGGGTTTGGAAGCCGCGGCTTGCGGGGCTGTTAATTTTGAGGGAATTCGGTGAGTTTGGCATCAGCCCCTGATTCTCTCTTCTAATTTCGGAGGCAGTTTCGCAGGGACGTGATCAAGGCCATTCCCATCGGAATTATCGCCATCCCGCCCTTTGCCAACTTCTTGGTCATCGTCCTGATGTGAGTACCAGCGTCGTGGTGGCCGCCGGTGCTCGGCCACGGCCCCGATCTTTGGGCTCCTTGGTGCCGATATCTTAAATTTCATGGAATTGGGTTTTTTTTGGGGGGAAGGGGGGGAGTTTAGAGTTATAAATGCACCCAGATGCCCTCCCTCCGCCTCTTGCTGTACTAAAAAATACCCGTGGCCCGACGAGCCCAGCGCTCATTTCGCAATAGCGGCTCCTGCGTGCCGGCAACCCGCCCGGCTCCCCGCTTCTAACGCGGAGAAATAATCCCCGGCATGCAGGGAGCAGCCCTGGGCGTGCTTGGCCAGAGAAACCTCCTTGCACAATTCCCTCCCAGCTGTCTCGGCAGCGCGTCGGATATCCCTTGCCCTGCCAGCTGTCTGGCCGCCGGAGCTAAATCTGGGCTAAACCCCTCAATTTTTCAATTCTGCTCCCTGGTTTTTGGGTCCTGTGGGTGGGTGAGGGCCCCGCAGCGTAAAATCGTTGCAGGGTGGAGATCGCTGTGTGGTGTTGAGCCGCGGCGGAGAAGCTCCAGCCGGGCACGGCAGCGATCCGATCGCCCGGAGCTCCCCGTGGCCTTTGGAGGAGCGAATTTGTGACAAGGT
>NW_009259981.1:38189-38769 GCF_000687185.1 Egretta garzetta
GGGGCTGGAAGGGGCTGCCCAGGGAAGGGGTCGAGTCCCCAGCCCTGGGGGGATTTAACAGCCGGGCAGAGGCGGGGCTGAGGGCCGGGGTTTGGGGGTGGGCAGGTACGGTTGGACCTGATGATCTCCAAGGGCTTCTCCAACCTCAGTGGATTCTCTGATTCCTGAGCTCGCCCTGTTGCAGGAGCGAATGTCCGTGGCTCCTGGAGGTGAGATGTGCTGCTGTCCCGGCACAGGGCGTTGCTTGCGCCTCTCTCCAGCAGCGTGAAATCTGACTGCCCTGGCTCCTGCCTGCGGTTTTCCTCCCTGAATCCCCTTCTCCTCTTCTCTCCCAGGTATTTCTTCCCCCGCCAGCTCCTCATCCGTTACTTCTGGACCCCCAACCAGCAGGTTGAGTTCCTGGACGCCTACGACACCATCCGGAGAGGCTCGTACCCGGCTGTGGTGGAGAGTTTGGCCCTGGCAGCGCGTTCTCTGCCTGAGCCGCAGCTCCAAAATCGCCTGCAGGAGCTCTGCACCGAGGTACGTCACCGGTGGCTCTCATCCTGCCTGCGCTGCTGCCGCCGCCTCGGCCCCGCCT
>NW_009259981.1:38872-39421 GCF_000687185.1 Egretta garzetta
GGCCCCGAGGTACGCCCCGGGGGGCTCTCATCCTGCCTCCGCTGCTGCCGCCGCCTCGGCCCTGCCTGGTGGTGAGGAACGCCCACGGGAGGTGTCGGCAACGCGCGCCGTGGCTCTTTCAGGTGCGGCGAGGATCCCAGCCGCGTGTGGCCGAGCTCTATGCCGTGAGAAGTTTATTTTCGGGATCTCCCCTGGGTCTGAACAAGCTCCAGGTGTCTCACGTGGTGAGTGCGGCTTTTCTCCTGCTGGCAGCTCAGCTCTGGCTCTTACCGAAGGGCACCGAGGTGCTCGTCCACCCAAACAGGGCGTTGTGCCCTAAAACCAGGCCGGTGGTGGATGAAAAGCTGGGCATGAGCCGGCCAGGGGCGCTGGCAGCCCAGAAGCCAACCCTACCCTGGGCTGCAGCCCCAGCAGCATGGCCAGCGTCCAGGGAGGGGATCCTGCCCCTCTGCTCCGCTCTGCTGAGACCCCCCCTGCAGCACTGCGTCCAGCTCGGAGGCCCCCAGCACAGGACAGACAGGGACCTGCTGGAGCGGGGGCAGAGGAGGG
>NW_009259981.1:39614-41328 GCF_000687185.1 Egretta garzetta
GATGGTTTGAAACTGAAGCAGGGGAGGTTTAGGCTGGATCTAAGGAAGAAATTCTTTAGCGGGAGGGCGGTGAAACCCTGGCAGGGGTTGCCCAGAGAGGGGGTGGAGGCCCCATCCCTGGGAACATCCCAGGCCAGGTTGGACGGGGCTGTGAGGAGCCTGGTCTGGTTGGGGACGTCCCTCCTCATGGCAGGGGGTTGGGCTGGGTGAGCTTTGAAGGTCCCTTCCCACCCAAACCATTTCTTTCCATGAAAACAACCCCAGAACGGGACTGTCTGTCCTTGCTGTCTGTCCCCGGCTTGGTGGGACCATCGGCTTCCTCTGGGCCATCCCACGCACCTGAACTCGCCCCGGCCGCTCCCGGGCAGAGCTCGTGTCTCTGGATACCCGCTCCCTCCTCTGCTCGCCAGGCCAGGCAGCCCAGCTGGGCGTAACGCGAACGATCAAATTAATTAGCCAGATAATTAAAGGGGAGTAAAATTTGGGGCATGTCTGGAAGGGGAGAGGCTTTGTCCAATCGAGGTTGTGCCTGAACGGGTCAGACGCCCGTTTTGGGAGGGCTCGGGCGCCCTCACCGCTGCCCCTGCCCTTGTTTTCTCTCTCAGAAGGCCCTAAGCCAGGTCCTGTTTCTGACCCCCCACTTGCCGGCCTTTTTCCTGAGGCATCGCCTGCGGAGCCACGTCTTGGAGATCCGGCACCTGGACCGCGCCATGCTGCGCCTGGGCTTGGGCCAGCTCTCCGAGGAGGAGCTGAAAGCGGTGAGGACGCCTCCGCCGGCCCCGCGCCGCCTCCTTCACCCTGCCCGGCCCTCCCCATCGTTAGCGGAGCTGCGTCGGGGCCCTGCACCTTCCTCCAGACCCCCGGCGGGGCGGAGAGGCTAGGAAAATCCACACGTGAAATTTTCTTAACAGCACTGAAGCGACGTAGGTTACTTCTTTTATTTATTTATTTTTTTTAAATAGAACTGCAGAAAGAATACAAAAAAAAAAACCCAAACCAAACCCCACCCTCCAAAATCTTCAAGGCTCTCAGACTTTATCCTCATCTCAAGCCGGACTAATGATAAGTTCTGATTTCTAGAACTGGCAACAAATCCATACAGGGAGATTTGCATAATATGAAAATACTGAGGGTCACTTCCTCCTCAACAGTCCACTCTAATTCAGCAAACGGTTTGTGAATAAAATAAATATCTACGTGTTCTTATTCCGGGAAGGCGTTTTCCGAGCCCGTTTTCCACGCTGGGCGTGCACCACGGGGCACGGTTCGCTGTCGCTCAGCCCCGTTTCGCGCCGAGGAAGGATCACGGCGCGATCCCCGGCGTTCCGTGTGACCCCCAGGGCCCCTCCCTGACCGTGTCCATCATTTATTTTTCCTCTCCCCTGCTCCGCAGGCGTGTTACCTCCGCGGCCTGAACTCCACTCACCTGGGCATGTCCGAGTGCAGAGCGTGGCTGGAGCAGTGGCTGGGGCTCTCCTGCAAGCTGCAAGGTAACGGTGGCCGGGGGGGGCTGCTCCTGCCCGCTGGGCGTCCCTGTGGAATTTCCCAGCCCGTGCCCGGCTGCCCCTTGTCCTGCAGAGACCTCGCGGGGGCAGATTCGTGCCCCGCAGCGGCACCGGGGGAAGGAAAACGGGAGCGGGAGGGAAATGGGGGACCCAGAGGAGGGCAAAAAGCCCCCGGAGAGAGAGGCCAGGGGGGGGGGGGAGGCCTGCAG
>NW_009259981.1:45798-46355 GCF_000687185.1 Egretta garzetta
GGAGCGCGGCGGACCCGCAGGGCACCCCCCACCCGCTGTGCCTGGGGAAAACGAGGTTTAAAAGGAATGGAGGGGGCAGAGCCGGATCCTGCCCCGCGCCTTCGCCTCCCCGCTCCGGTCCATCAACCTCCCCACGCACTGGAATACCCCCAGGTCTTGGCACTGAGGATAAATGGGGGTCCCCAACCCCCAAGCTGGCACACGCAGTGGCCGGAGAGGTCCACGGCCTCCCGAGGAGCTGCTGGAAAAGCCTATGTTTAAAAAAAAATGAATTAAAAAATAAAGAAAGAGGCGCCAGGCTGGATCCGCGTGTCCAGAGCAGAGCCCGGCCTCCGGCAACACCCGAGGGCACAGATCCAACCCGGGGGCCGGGTGGGAAAACAGGCAGAGCCGCCCCAGATCCCGATCTTCCCCCGACGCAGCCCGGCTGCCTCCTCCCAGACTGGAATTTCTACCAGCACGGACCTGGCCGGGTTTGGCCGACAGCTCCCGGCCCAGCACAGGTTGATGCCGCCCAGCCGGCCCCACGCACGGGCACAGCATCGACACAAAAAAGG
>NW_009259981.1:46448-47082 GCF_000687185.1 Egretta garzetta
GCTCCGCCAGAGCTCGGCGAAGGTGTTTCCCGGCGGCGGCATCGCCCGTGTTTCGCCCGTAAATACCTTCATCTTCTTGGCATGGAGCTTCTCTTCCTTGAGGTGCTCCCGGAGGATCTCCCGGTGATTCACCTCCTGCTCCTGGGCGAACTCGCAGAGCGTGTAGCGGCGGACGGAGTTGTGGCGTTGGGCCATGCCCAGGGAGCTGCCGCCCTGGCTGGGGACGCTGGTGAAGCCCTGGCGTCGGGCGAAGTAGTAGACGGTCACTTGGTCGAAGCGGACATTCTTCCTGCGGAGCTGCTTCTGCCGCTTCAGGATGGAAGTGGCTGAGGTGGGGGGAGAAGCCAGAAAGTGGCTTTTAGGACCCAAAAACCCCCACCCCTGCAGGTCCCGGAGAGCCCTCCCAGCCCACTGGAAAGCAGGAGCAGGGCAAGCTCACGCTGGTGGCTCCGTGCTGGCTTTGGTTGAGTCCCCGTCCCCGGGGGTGTTCAAAGGGCTGGAAGGGGCTGCCCAGGGAAGGGGTCGAGTCCCCGTCCCTGCGGGTGTTTAACAGCCGGGCAGAGGCGGGGCTGAGGGCCGGGGTTTGGGGGTGGGATGGCAGGGGTAGGGGAACGGTTGGGCTGGGGGAGCTGAA
>NW_009259981.1:51050-51407 GCF_000687185.1 Egretta garzetta
GGGGCCACACGCGAGGCCCCGGCGCTGCGGCGGGACGGCGGGTGGACGTCCCCTCCACCCGGCTCCTGGTCCCCTACCGACCACCCAGCGGGGCTCAGAGCCCCACCTGCCCCCGCACGGAGCCGTCCCGGGGCCTCGCGGGGGCTTAGAGGGAAAAAACCCAAATAATAAAAGAATTCCGAGCAGAGAATCCCTTCCCCCTCCTCCCTCCACTCCAGCACCCGGCAAATAGCGAGGTAGGAGGAGGTCGCTGCTGCTTAAAATCCCGGCGTCCTGGGAGAGCGGCGGAGCCGCAGGGCACCCCCCACCCGCTGTGCCTGGGGAAAACGAGGTTTAAAAGGAATGGAGAGGGCAGAG
>NW_009259981.1:51621-52254 GCF_000687185.1 Egretta garzetta
CTCCGCCAGAGCTCGGCGAAGGTGTTTCCCGGCGGCGGCATCGCCCGTGTTTCGCCCGTAAATACCTTCATCTTCTTGGCATGGAGCTTCTCTTCCTTGAGGTGCTCCCGGAGGATCTCCCGGTGATTCACCTCCTGCTCCTGGGCGAACTCGCAGAGCGTGTAGCGGCGGACGGAGTTGTGGCGTTGGGCCATGCCCAGGGAGCTGCCGCCCTGGCTGGGGACGCTGGTGAAGCCCTGGCGTCGGGCGAAGTAGTAGACGGTCACTTGGTCGAAGCGGACATTCTTCCTGCGGAGCTGCTTCTGCCGCTTCAGGATGGAAGTGGCTGAGGTGGGGGGAGAAGCCAGAAAGTGGCTTTTAGGACCCAAAAACCCCCACCCCTGCAGGTCCCCAAGAGCCCTCCCAGCCCACTGGAAAGCAGGAGCAGGGCAAGCTCACGCTGGTGGCTCCGTGCTGGCTTTGGTTGAGTCCCCGTCCCCGGGGGTGTTCAAAGGGCTGGAAGGGGCTGCCCAGGGAAGGGGTCGAGTTCCCGTCCCTGCGGGTGTTTAACAGCCGGGCAGAGGCGGGGCTGAGGGTTGGGGGTTGGGGGTGGGATGGCAGGGGGAGGGGGAGGGTTGGGCTGGGGGGGGGGGA
>NW_009259981.1:53361-53945 GCF_000687185.1 Egretta garzetta
AACAGCCGGGCAGAGGCGGTGCTGAGGGCCGGGGTTTGGGGGTGGGATGGCAGGGGTAGGGGAACGGTTGGGCTGGGGGAGCTGAACGGGCTTCTCCAACCCAAACCATTCCATGATTCGGGTGCTCTTGGGACACCCCGGCGCCACCTGAGCCCAGCCCCGTTAACCCCCCCTACCCCGACACCACCATCGCCCCGTTCAGCCACCAAAACATCTCAGGAGGGGCCAACGCCGGGAGGGGGACGGAAAAGCTCCAGGATGGACCTTGGGCAACCAATTTGGGGCCTCACGTTTGAAATTCCCCAGGGTCCGGTCCCTGCTCATCACCCGGAGGGGGCTCTAAGGGAGGAAGAGGGGAGGAGCCAGCCCCAAATCCCGGTGCCCCCTGCTCGACGGAGGCCGGGAGCGCGGGCGGGGACGGTCCCCGGGGAACCCACGTATGAAGCCGGTGGAGCTGGAGGGGTTGACGCTGTCGCAGCTATCGGCGCTGTCGCTGTTGGAGATCTCGTCGTCCGAGTTGGAGCCCGGCGAGCCCACGTCCGCATCCTCAAACTTCCTCTTCAGGCCGGCGCTCGCGATCGCCT
>NW_009259981.1:56139-56941 GCF_000687185.1 Egretta garzetta
TCACCGCGTCCCTGCGGAGAAGGCAAGAAGCTGTTAACAGCGTTTCGGATCAGCCGGCATCGCTCGGTGTCCTGGTTTTGGCTGGGACAGCGTTCATGTTCTCCCCAGTAGCCGGCTGGGGTTGGGATTTAGCACCGGAATGTCGGTAACTCACGGATGGTCCCGTGGCCGCTCCGTTGGGCTGAGGCTGCTCAAGGGTTTGGTGAGCTCCTCCTGCCCGGCCAGGGGCACAACGAGCTCCTGCAAAGCCTCCCACAGCATCCCCCACCCCATCCTTCTCCCTAAACTGGGGAGCTATGGATTGGATGGGTGGACTGTTGGGTGGATGAGGAATTGGTTGGATGGTGGCATCCAGAGGGGAGTGGTCAACGGCGCGATGTCCAGATGGAGACCAGTGACCAGTGGTGTCCCTCAGGGGTCCGCACTGGGACCGGGGCTGTTTCATATCTTCAGCAATGACTTAGTGAGATGGAGCGCACCCTCGGCGAGTTTGCAGGTGACCCCAAGCTGAGCGGTGCGGCTGAGACGCCAGCAGGAGGGGACGGCATCCAGAGGGACCCAGCCAAGCTGGAGAGGGGGGGTCATGGGAACCTCATGAGGTTCAACAAGGCCAAGGGCAAGGTCCTGCCCCTGGGTGGGGGCAACCCCCGGGATCCATCCAGGGATGAGGGGATGGAGAGCAGCCCTGCCCAGAGGGACCTGGGGGTGCTGGGGGACGAAAAGCTGGGCATGAGCCGGCCAGGGGCGCTGGCAGCCCAGAAGCCAACCCTACCCTGGGCTGCAGCCCCAGCAGCAGGGCTGG
>NW_009259981.1:57887-62504 GCF_000687185.1 Egretta garzetta
CTCCACCCCCAGCGACAGGCGTTGTGGTTACTCCAACCCCCATAAACAGAAGCTGTGGCCACCCAAACCCTGGCCACAGGCACTGCAGCTGAGCCAGGGAACGAACCCGTGCTGGTATCAGTTGCCCCAGTACAGAAGAAGAAATCTTGGAAGTGAAAGTCAACTCGTTTAGAAAGGGAGGATGAAAGAGCACGGCCATCACAAGGGGAGGAGGAGGAAGAGGAAGAACTCATAAGTGAGATGGAAACCACCCGGTCTCTGCCCTTGGGTGAGCTGCGAGATATGCAAGATTTCAGCCGTCGTGTAACGAGCACCTCGTCACCTGGCTGCTCTGCTGCTGGGATAACGGGGCCAGCAGCCTGGAACTGGAGGGTAAGGAAGCCAAGCAGCTGAGATCCCTTTCTAGGGAAGGGGGCATTGACAAAGAGATTGGGAAAGGGACACAAACCCTCAGGCTCTGGAGGCGACTCCTGTTGGCCATGAAGGAAAGCTTCAAGGAAGATCATAGAATCATGGAATCACGGAATGGTTTGGGTGGGAAGGGACCCCCAGAGGTCACCCAGCCCAACCCCCCCGCAGGAGCAGGGACACCTTGAACCAGACCAGGTTGCTCACAGCCCCGTCCAACCTGGCCTTGGATGTTCCCAGGGATGGGGCATCGACCACTGCTCTGGGTAACCCGTTCCAGTGTTTCACCACCCTCACTGGAAAGAATTTCTTCCTTAGGTCCAGCCTAAACCTCCCCTGCTCCAGTTTCAAACCATCCCCCCGTGTCCTGTCCCAGCCGGCCCTGCTCAAAAGATTGTCCCCGTCTTCCCTGGGGGCCCCCTTGAAGCCCTGAGCGGCCGCACTCAGGTCCCCCCGCAGCCCCCTCTTCCCCAGGCTGAACACCCCCAACTCTCCCAGCCCGGCCCCGCAGCAGAGGGGCTCCAGCCCTCGCAGCATTTTTGTGGCCTCCTCGGGCCCCGCTCCAACAGGTCCAGGTCCTCCTTGTGCCCAGGGCTCCCGAGCTGGAAGATGTCCCATATTGCCCAGGCAAAGGGAGCACCGTGGAGAAAGGTACCCAGCACCTGAGGGAATTGGCCGTCCTGGAGGTGTTTTATCGTGACCTGGACAACGAGCAGTTGCCCAAAGATCCAGATAACATCTGGTGCACACAACCCACGTGGCGGAAGCTGTTATGGAGCGCACCAACGTCATACGCCAACTCATTGGCAATAGAGACCGGGAGAGATGGCGAGGGCCCGACGGTGGATGGAGTGGCTGGCCAGCTCTGGGAATACGAGGAATGTCTCTTCTCCCTCATCTCTGCTGTGGAGAAACTGCCCTGGGAGGTTGAACAACTCCACGAGGACATGTCCTGCTCCCCACCAGTACAGACCAGTATCTCAGCCATTAGGAGTAAGTGCCCTTCTGCTCAAGGAAAAGAACATCGGGGGTGCACACCATGGGGCACCGTGTGGTTTTACCTGCGTGACCATGGAGAGGACATGAGGAGAAGGGACAGAAAACCGACCTCGACCCTAGAGGCACGCGAGTTGCAAAGAAAAACAACCCCAAAAGGGGGCTCTTCCAGGGATCTTCCGGCTCCCATTTCCAGAGATGGGGTGGATCGTTGTTTTTTCAGACAGAATAGAAGGGCTGATCTTAATTCTGATCGTGATGAAGGAACTTCTGACTCATCTACACAACCCACGAGCAACTGGGATCGGAATTAGAGGGGCCCTGCCTCCAGCCGGGTGGAGGAAAGGGACAACGGGGTTTACTGGGCTGTGTGGGTTCGATGGCCTGGCACGTCAGCCCCACAGGAGTACAGAGCTCTGGTGGGCACCGGTGCACAGTGTCCCCTAAGGTCATCGAGCTCTACGGGGACAGAACCCATCAGGATTTCTGGAGTGGCAGGGGGATCCCAACAGCCAATGGTATTGGAGGCCGAAGTAAGCCTGACCAGGAATGAGTGGCAAAAGCCCCACATGGTGACCAGCCCAGATGCTCCATGCATCCCTGGCATAGACAGGCTCAGGAGAGGTCATTCCAAGGACCCAAAAGGGTACTGGTGGGCTTTTGGTAGAGCTGCCCTGGAGGCAGAGGAAATAAAGCGGCCGTCTGCCTTGCCCGGTGTCTCCAAGGACCCTTTGGCTGGGGGGGTGCTGAGGGTTGAGGAACAACAAGTGCCGATTGCCACCACAACGGTGCACCGGCGGCAATATCGCACCAACCGAGACTCCCTGATCCCCATCCATAAGCTGATCCGTCAACTGGAGAACCAAGGAGTGAGCAGCAAGGGTTGCCCACCCTTTGACAGCCCCACATGGCCAGTGAGAGAGGCTGATGGAGAGTGGAGACGGACAGTAGGCTACGGTGGCCTGAATGAAGTCATGCCGCCGCTGAGGGCTGCCATGCTGCACGTGTTAGAACTTCAATACGAGCTGGAGTCCAAGGCAGCCACGGGGTTGCCACAACTGATATCAGGAATGCGTTCTTCTCAATCCCTTTGGCAGCGGAGTGCAGGCCATGGTTTGGTTTCCCTCGGAGGGGCATCCAGTACAGCTGGAACCGACTGCCCCAGGCGTGGGAACACACCCCACGGACTGATCCAGACAGCACTGGGACGGGGTGAGGCTCCGGAGCACGTCGATGACATCATCGTGTGAGGCAACATAGCAGAAGTTTGTGAGACAGGGAAGAAAATCTTCCAAGCCCTTCTGAAGGCCAGGTTTGGCCATAAACCAAAGGAAGGTCGAGGGACCTGCCCAGGAGATCCAGATTTTGGGAATCAAATGGCAAGATGGACGTCGTCAGATCCCAATGGACGTGATCAATGAAAAAACAGCCATGTCCCCGCCAACCCGCAAAAGGAAACCCAAGGCTTCTTGGGCGTTGTGGGGTTTTGGAGGACGCATATTCCAAATTGTGAGCCTTCTCTACCAAGTGACCCGGAAGAAGAACAATTTCCAACGGGGCCCTGAGCAACAACAGCCTTTGGGCAGGTGAGGTGGGAGATGGTTGGTGCATGCAGTAGCCCTTGGGCCGGGCCGGGCCGGGCAAGATGTAAGAAATGTGCTCTGCACCGCAGCCGGGGAGAACGGCCCCGCCTGGGGCTGCTGGCAGAGAGCACCGGGGGGGACGCGAGGCCGACCCCGAGGGTTTTGGAGTCGGGGACACAGAGGATCCGAGGCCCGCCATGCTCCAACTGTGAAAGATCTGGGCAGCAGGTGGAGGGGTTGGAGCTGCTTCAGCAGTGGTTGGTGTTGGAGCACCCCAACTGCTGGGGCGGGATGGTCAAAGGGAAGGTCCCCTCTACACATCACGCAACTGATGTTACGTGGAGCAAGTGGGTCGCACTGGTCACACAATGGGCTCCAATAGGAAACCCCAATCGCCCAGGAATCTTGGAAGTGATCATGACCTGGCCAGAAGGCAAAGATTTTGGAGTATCAACCAGAGGAGGGGGTGGTGCGTGCTGAAGAGGCCCCACTGTACAATAAACCACCAGAAACTGGGAAGCAACGTGCCCTGGTCACTGACGGGTCCTGCCGCCTGGTGGGAAAGCATCGGAGGTGGAAGGCGTATGGAGTCCTACATGGCGAGTCGCAGAGACTGCTGAAGGAGAAAGGGAATGGAGTCAGTTTGCAGAGGTGAAGGCCATCCAGCTAGCTTTGGATATTGCTGAAGGAGAGACATGGCCAGTGCTCTGTCTCTGCTGACCCATGGGTGGTGGGGAATGCCCTGCAGGGGTGGCTGCAGCAATAGACGCAGAGCAACCTGCAGCACAGAGGCAAACTCATCTGGGCGGCCACGCTGGGGCAAGATAGTGCTGCCCGGGTAGAGAACCTGGCTGTAAGGGCACGTCACGTAGATGCTCATGTACCCAAGAGTTGGGCCACTGAAGAACACCAACCCACTGAAGAACACCAACCTACTGAAGAACACCAACCTACTGAAGAGCACCAACCCACTGAAGAACACCAACCTACTGAAGAACACCAACCTACTGAAGAGCACCAACCCACTGAAGAACACCAACCCACTGAAGAATACCAACCACTGAAGAACACACTGAAGAACCCCAACCTACTGAAGAGCACCAACCCACTGAAGAACACCAACCCACTGAAGAATACCAACCACTGAAGAACACCAACCCACAGGTGGATCAGGCTGCTCAGATTGAAGCAGTTCAAGTGGGTTTGGACTGGCAACATAAGGGTGAATTGTTTCTGGCTCGCTGGGCCCATGACACCTCAGGCCATCACAGAAGAGATGCAACATAGAGATGGACTTGTGATCAAGGGGTGGACTTGACCATGGACGCTATTGCACAGGTTGTCCATGAATGTGAAAAACGCACTGCAATCAAGCAAGCCAAGCGGTTGAAGCCTCTCTGGTATGGAGGACGGTGGCCGACATACAAATGTGGGGAGCCCTGGTTGATTGATTACATCACACCCCCACAAACTTGCCATGGCAAGTGCTATGTGCTCACCATAGTGGAAGCGACCACCGGATGGTTGGAAACATCTCCTGTGCCCTGTGCCACTGGCCAGAACACACAGAATCCCAGAACCCCAGCATGGCCGGGGTTGGCAGGGCCCTCCCGCGCTCACCCAGTCCCAC
>NW_009259981.1:62855-63807 GCF_000687185.1 Egretta garzetta
CTGGGGAGCCCAGAACTGGACACAGATCCCCGGGTGGGGTCTCCCCAGGGCAGAGCAGAGGGGGAGGAGAACCTCCCTCGCCCTGCTGGCCATGATCCTCTTGATGCACCCCAGGATGCCATTGGCCTTCTTGGCCACCAGGGCACCCTGCTGGCTCATGGCCACCTTGTCATCCCCCACGACTCCCAGGTCCTGGGCCTTGGAAATCAAGTCCTATCGCGACATGGCATCCCAGAAAGAGTTGAGTCAGACAGCGGGGCTCATTCCCAAAACAACCTCATGGACCCCTGGGCCAAAGAGCCCAGCACTGGGTGAGTCTATCCCATCCCCCATCACGCACCAGCCTGCGGGAACATGGGACGATGCCATGGGCTGTTAGACTGCCCTGAGGGCAACGGGGACTGGGACACCCAACCATCGGGATGCCCATCTAGCAAAGGTACCTGGCCAGTCAGCACTGTGGGAGCCACCAACCCAGCAGGCCCTGCCCCACCAAATCCCTTACACACAGCAGAGGGGGACAAAGTCCCTGCAGTGCACGTTAAAAATACGCTGGGGCGGGCGGTCTGGGCTACTTCTGCCTCACGGAAAGGCAAACCCATCCGTGGGATCACTTTTGCTCAAGGACCTGGCTCCACATGGTGGGTGATGTGGAAGATGGGGAAGTCTGATGTGTGCCTCAGGGGGATTTGATTTGGGGTGAGAAGAGCCAACGAGTGGAGCGGTGGGATGGTAATGGCTGCATGATACCGTACGTCACCATTTCTACCATTGCTGCGTGTCCCACCAAAGGTCTGACGGTAGGAATCACCCGGATTGAAGCCGGATAGATTTTGAAGAGACCCAGCAAGCGCAGCGGTGATGGGACCAGAATTGGCTTCAGAGAATCATAGAATCGTCTAGGTTGGAAAAGCCCTTTAAGATCATCAAGCCCAACTGTTCCCCTACCCCT
>NW_009259981.1:64766-65484 GCF_000687185.1 Egretta garzetta
CCCAGGGTAGGACCCGGCCCTTGGCCTTGTTGACCCTCACCCAACTGGGCTGGGCCCATGGATCCGGCCTGGCCAGGTCAGGGACAGCCTGTTGGGGTGAGAAGAGCCAACGAGCAGAGCGGTGGGATGGTAATGGCCGCATGATATCGTGCGTCACCATTTCTACCACTGCTGCATGTCCTACCAAAGGTCTGACGGTAGGAATCGCCCGGATTGATGCCGAATGGATTTTGAAGAGACGGAGCAAGCGCAGCAGTGACGGGACCAGAACTGGCTTCATGCACCAACCCAACCCCACGCCCCACCGCTCCTGCCCCGAGAGAGACCGCAAGGACAGACGGAGCCCAAACCCACGGACTAGATGAAGCCAAGGGACATGTTAGAGGGATGGCCCCTGGCCTGAAGGAATGAGATCCGTGGGGATAGATCAAAAGATGGGAACGTGGTGGTGATTGATGGGAATGTGGTGTGAGGGTAGGAGCTGGGCATGGCGTAAATGGTACGGGACGGGGGGGAGCCTGTCCTGGTTTCGGCTGGGACAGAGTTGATTTTCCCCCCAGCCGCCAGCACAGCGCTGGGATTGGGATTTAGCACCGGAATGTCGGTAACTCACGGATGGTCCCGTGGCCGCTCCGTGGGCTGAGGCTGCTCAAGGGTTTGGTGAGCTCCTCCTGCCCGGCCGGGGGCACAGCGAGCTGGGGGGGTGGGGGGGGGCACA
>NW_009259981.1:66513-66949 GCF_000687185.1 Egretta garzetta
AGGGATCGGTGCTCGGAGAGGGATCACGGCTTGGAGAGGGATCACAGCTTGGAGAGGGATCACAGCTCGGGGAGGGATCACAGCCCAGAGAGGGATCACAGCTCGGAGAGGGATCACAGCCCAGAGAGGGATCATGGCTTGGAGAGGGATCGTGGCTCGGGGAGGGCTCACAGCTCGGGGAGGGCTCACAGCTTGGGGAGCAATAACTGCTGGGGCCGGGCTGGGCATCGGTCAGCGGGGGGGCGAATGATCACATCATGCACCCCTTGGCTTGCACATCCCGTACATCCCCGTACCATCATCACCACCACCACCACCACCATCATCGTTCTTCTCTTCTCTTACAGCACTGGCTCCAGCTCAGCCCTCAGCTCTTCCTTTTTTCCCCCCCAATTCCCTCCCCTTTCCCACTGAGGGGGGGGGCAGCGAGCGAGCG
>NW_009259982.1:0-620 GCF_000687185.1 Egretta garzetta
TGGTGGCAGTGGGGGCCCCAGCCCCCCAATGCCCACCATGGCCACGCTCTGCCCCACGGTGTCACAGGGGTGCTGGGGACAGGGCACCGGCATGCCCGTGACCCCCAGCACAGGGGCACGGGGTTGTCTTGCACGGGGTGGCTTTGGTCACCCGGTGTCACAGCATGCACCGGGCTCACTGCTCAGCCGGTGTCACCATGCAGGGTGGCTTGGTGTTGCAGAGCAGGGTGGCTTTGTCACCCAGTGTCACAGCATGTGCCAGGCTTAGCCGCTTGCCTGCTGTCACGGCGCAGAGCGGCTTGGTCGCCCAGTGTCACAGCACAGGGCGGCTTTGTCACTTGGTGTCGCAGCGCAGGGTGGCTTTGGCCACCCAGTGTCACGGCCTGGGGGTGGCTTTGGTCACCCAGTGTCACTGCGGGCACCGGGCTCGCTGCTCACCCGGTGTCACGATGTGGGCGGCTTTGTCACCCGGTGTCACAGCGTGCGCTGTGGGGTGGCTTTGGCCACCCAGTGTCACGGCCAGCTGCTCGCCTGGTGGCACGGCACGGGGTGCCTTGGTCACCCGCTGTCACGGCGTGGGGGTGGCTTGGTCACCGCTGTCACGACGTGCCCGGTCGCTG
>NW_009259982.1:2455-5868 GCF_000687185.1 Egretta garzetta
TGCACCCCCCGCCCTGCACCTGTGCCCCCCAGCCGGGGGCCCCCCTGTGCTGTCCCCCCCCTTGCTGCCATCGCGTCCCCCCCGGCTGCTGGGCTGGTGACAGGGAACTTTGTCCTTTGATCGTCCTCAATTTCTCTGCCTTAATCCGGCTGTTAATCCCTGCCCAGCACCCGCTGCCCAGCCCGGCCCCCACCCAGCACCCAGACCCCCCCTGCAGTGGGGGTGCCCCAGCTGGGAGGACCCGCACCCCTGACCCCCCAGGTCCACCCGTGGGCTCTGGGTGTCCCTGGCCTTGTGCCACTGCCGTGGGGACCTGGCAGGGACCCAGGCGTCCTGGGGGGGGCCGGCACCGCACTGTGACCCAGGGTAGGTTGTCACCCAGGGTGGGGTGTCACCCAGGGTAGGCTGTCACCCAGGTTGGGGTGTCACCCAGAGTACAGTGCCCTCCCGGATTTTGGTGCGCACCTGAGTTACCAGGACAAGGGGGGGGTCCCAGGGAAAGGTGGGCTCCCAGGGTGGGGTGTCACCCAGGGTAGGTTGTCACCCAGGGTGGGGTGTCACCCAGGGTAGGCTGTCACCCAGGTTGGGGTGTCACCCAGAGTACAGTGCCCTCCCGGATTTTGGTGCGCACCTGAGTTACCAGGACAAGGGGGGGGTCCCAGGGAAAGGTGGGCTCCCAGGGTGGGGTGTCACCCAGGGTAGGTTGTCACCCAGGGTGGGGTGTCACCCAGGGTAGGCTGTCACCCAGGTTGGGGTGTCACCCAGAGTACAGTGCCCTCCCGGATTTTGGTGCGCACCTGAGTTACCAGGACAAGGGGGGGGTCCCAGGGAAAGGTGGGCTCCCAGGGTGGGGTGTCACCCAGGGTAGGTTGTCACCCAGGGTGGGGTGTCACCCAGGGTAGGCTGTCACCCAGGTTGGGGTGTCACCCAGAGTACAGTGCCCTCCCGGATTTTGGTGCGCACCTGAGTTACCAGGACAAGGGGGGGGTCCCAGGGAAAGGTGGGCTCCCAGGGTGGGGTGTCACCCAGGGTAGGTTGTCACCCAGGGTGGGGTGTCACCCAGGGTAGGCTGTCACCCAGGTTGGGGTGTCACCCAGAGTACAGTGCCCTCCCGGATTTTGGTGCGCACCTGAGTTACCAGGACAAGGGGGGGGTCCCAGGGAAAGGTGGGCTCCCAGGGTGGGGTGTCACCCAGGGTAGGTTGTCACCCAGGGTGGGGTGTCACCCAGGGTAGGCTGTCACCCAGGTTGGGGTGTCACCCAGAGTACAGTGCCCTCCCGGATTTTGGTGCGCACCTGAGTTACCAGGACAAGGGGGGGGTCCCAGGGAAAGGTGGGCTCCCAGGGTGGGGTGTCACCCAGGGTAGGTTGTCACCCAGGGTGGGGTGTCACCCAGGGTAGGCTGTCACCCAGGTTGGGGTGTCACCCAGAGTACAGTGCCCTCCCGGATTTTGGTGCGCACCTGAGTTACCAGGACAAGGGGGGGGTCCCAGGGAAAGGTGGGCTCCCAGGGTGGGGTGTCACCCAGGGTAGGTTGTCACCCAGGGTGGGGTGTCACCCAGGGTAGGCTGTCACCCAGGTTGGGGTGTCACCCAGAGTACAGTGCCCTCCCGGATTTTGGTGCGCACCTGAGTTACCAGGACAAGGGGGGGGTCCCAGGGAAAGGTGGGCTCCCAGGGTGGGGTGTCACCCAGGGTAGGTTGTCACCCAGGGTGGGGTGTCACCCAGGGTAGGCTGTCACCCAGGTTGGGGTGTCACCCAGAGTACAGTGCCCTCCCGGATTTTGGTGCGCACCTGAGTTACCAGGACAAGGGGGGGGTCCCAGGGAAAGGTGGGCTCCCAGGGTGGGGTGTCACCCAGGGTAGGTTGTCACCCAGGGTGGGGTGTCACCCAGGGTAGGCTGTCACCCAGGTTGGGGTGTCACCCAGAGTACAGTGCCCTCCCGGATTTTGGTGCGCACCTGAGTTACCAGGACAAGGGGGGGGTCCCAGGGAAAGGTGGGCTCCCAGGGTGGGGTGTCACCCAGGGTAGGTTGTCACCCAGGGTGGGGTGTCACCCAGGGTAGGCTGTCACCCAGGTTGGGGTGTCACCCAGAGTACAGTGCCCTCCCGGATTTTGGTGCGCACCTGAGTTACCAGGACAAGGGGGGGGTCCCAGGGAAAGGTGGGCTCCCAGGGTGGGGTGTCACCCAGGGTAGGTTGTCACCCAGGGTGGGGTGTCACCCAGGGTAGGCTGTCACCCAGGTTGGGGTGTCACCCAGAGTACAGTGCCCTCCCGGATTTTGGTGCGCACCTGAGTTACCAGGACAAGGGGGGGGTCCCAGGGAAAGGTGGGCTCCCAGGGTGGGGTGTCACCCAGGGTAGGTTGTCACCCAGGGTGGGGTGTCACCCAGGGTAGGCTGTCACCCAGGTTGGGGTGTCACCCAGAGTACAGTGCCCTCCCGGATTTTGGTGCGCACCTGAGTTACCAGGACAAGGGGGGGGTCCCAGGGAAAGGTGGGCTCCCAGGGTGGGGTGTCACCCAGGGTAGGTTGTCACCCAGGGTGGGGTGTCACCCAGGGTAGGCTGTCACCCAGGTTGGGGTGTCACCCAGAGTACAGTGCCCTCCCGGATTTTGGTGCGCACCTGAGTTACCAGGACAAGGTGGGGGTCCCAGGGCTTTCCCCCACCCTGGGGAGCAGGATCGATCCTCGTGCTCAGCACTCACCCCATCTGGGCCCAGGGCAGGCGTGGGGGGGATGTGGGGCACGATGGGTGCCCCCATGGGTCCCTGGCCACTCCTGCTCACCGGGAGGCCGCACGCCGGCGTCACCGGTGCCCACGGTGTCCGGGGAGCCACCGGCAGCCGTCTCTGGGCCCCGGTACGACGGGGCCGGTTCATCCAAGGTCCCGTGTTTCTAATCTGGTTTGGATGGGTTTATTTTTGGGTCCTCGTAACCTAGCAATGGGCACGTGACGTGCGGGGCCTGCGGCAGGGACACGCGTCGCCCGCTTCGCCCGTCGACCGCTTGCCACCCTCCGCACACCGGCCCCGGGAATGGGACATACTCGGCCACGCATCCCCCCCCGGACACCCACGGGATGGGGTCCAGGGCACTGCCAGGAGGAAGTTTGCAGCCTGTGCAGGCTTTTGTGGGGGGTTGCCAGCCTTTGGAAGAGATGGGAACCCCCCTTGTAAGCTAATGGCTGTGCCCTGGGGAAACTGAGGCAGGGAGGGGGGGCGGGGGTGGGCACTGCCCCCATCCCAATCACCCAACTGGAAGCAAGGGAAGGGGCACTGGGCTGGGGCTGGGCAGAGCCGGGGGTCTCTGCAGTCCCTCTGAGAGGCCCTCCCAGCCCTGTGCCCCCCCCTGCACGCATCCCCATCCCCACCCTGTACCCCCCGTGGGGACCTGCCCCCTGTCCCCTCCCCCCC
>NW_009259982.1:6787-7090 GCF_000687185.1 Egretta garzetta
TGAGGGGTGAACCCAAGGGTCCGGGGTGCCGGTGACCCCCCAGCTGTCCCCACAGCCACCCGCTGTCCCCGGGCTCTGGGTGAAGGATCCTGCTGGGGCGTTTTGGGCTGAAACATTGGAGTTTGGGGGCTTTAGCCCCAGAATTGCTCATTTTCAGAGGGAATGAGGCTTTTGGTTCAGAAAGGGGTTTGGCAATGGGGGGGTGGTGTTGTGGAGGGGGACCCTGGGGCGATGGGGGCTGTGGCTGGCGGTGAGCTGAGACCCCCCAGGCTCTTGGGGGTCCCCCGGGGGTTGTGCCCCCTC
>NW_009259982.1:7221-7710 GCF_000687185.1 Egretta garzetta
GCCCCATGCCCCCCAACGGCACGGCTGATGGCAAACCCAAAGACGTGGCCTCAAAATCGGTGGGGCTCTTCTTCATGCTGCTCATCGACCTGACAGCCATCGTGGGCAACGCCGCCGTCATGACCGTCATCGTGAAGACACCGGCGTTGCGCAAGTTCGTCTTCGTCTTCCACCTCTGCCTGGTGGACTTCTTGGCCGCCCTCACCCTGATGCCGCTGGAGATGCTCTCCGGCTCGGCTGTCTTCGACAGCCCGGTTTTCGGCGAGGCCATGTGCCGTGTTTACCTGTTCCTCAGTGTCTGCTTCATCAGCATGTGCATCCTCTCCATCTCCACCATCAACGTGGAGCGTTACTACTACGTGGTACACCCCATGCGCTACGAGGTGAGGATGACGGTGGGGCTGGTGGCCTGCGTCCTTGTCGGTGTCTGGCTCAAAGCCGTGGCCACCTCCCTCGTCCCCGTGCTGGGCTGGTTGTCCCCTGACCGCC
>NW_009259982.1:8220-8518 GCF_000687185.1 Egretta garzetta
GCGCTCCCGGTACCCCCCGGCAGGGGACGTTGGGGGGGGGCAAGGCGGCCGCCATCCTGTTGGCTGTGGGAGGCCAATTCCTCTTCTGCTGGTTGCCCTACTTCTCCTTCCACCTCTACACTGCCCTGAGCACCCAGCCCTTGGTGGGGCCGGCGGCCGAGACCGTGGTCACTTGGCTCGGTTACTTCTGCTTTACCTCCAACCCTTTCTTCTACGGGTGTCTCAACCGGCAGATCCGGGGCGAGCTGGGACGGCTCCTCACTTGTTTCTTCAAGCAGCCGCCCGAGGAGGACCTGCG
>NW_009259982.1:9999-10220 GCF_000687185.1 Egretta garzetta
AAGGCGGCGGTGGAGCGGAGTAAGATGATCGACCGCAACCTGCGGGAGGACGGCGAGAAGGCGGCCAAGGAGGTGAAGCTGCTGCTGCTCGGTGAGGAGGGGCCGGGCCGGGGCGCGGCTCCGGGCGGCGAAGTGCCTCGGGGAAGGTGCTAGGGGTGAGAGGTCTCTGGGGAGGGTCTGCGAGGGGGTGGGGGTCTCCCGCCCTCAGGAGGGGGCTGGGG
>NW_009259982.1:10405-40944 GCF_000687185.1 Egretta garzetta
AGGGGGATGGTGAGGGGGGCTTGGGGGGGTCCTGAGGGGCCCGGGCAATCCAAGGAGGGGGTTGGGGGAATGCGAGGAAGAAGAAGGACCAGGACAGGATCCTGACGGGAGACCCGGGGGAGCTGTGGGGAGGGGCCAGGGGGTCCAGGTTGCATCTGGGACAACTACACTTAGAGTGGCAGCTCTGCCTTTGTGTTGCCGGGGAGGGCTTGGCTCTCCACGAGGTCCCCAGCCCCAGGTGTGGTCCTGTCCCCTCGACCCACCTTGGGTCTCCCATCCCCTTGGGGCAAGGGAGGAGGAGATGGCCTGGCCTGCCCTCACGGGGGGCAAGGGGAGGCTGCTGCTGTCCTGGGGTGCGGCTTTTTCCTAGGCAGCCACTGCCTGATGAAATAACCCTTCTGTTTCTAGCCTGGGTTACCAGTGCTTCCTCCCGGCTGCTCTGGGAGGATGGTCCCTCCCTGGTGGCTTTGGGCTGGGGCTCTGAGGGCAGAAGGCGCTCGTTGGGCTGGCGTAGGCATCCTTGCCTCTTCGGGTTGGTGGGACAGAGAAGGAAGGGAGCACTAGTACTCCTGGTTGGATACAGAGTGTATGGCTGGGGCCTGGCGCTTAAGCTTTTTGCCTATTATGGGGTAGTGGAATTAAATCCTTTTATCAGGTAGTCGGGTGAAAACAGCCCCTGGGCACCCGTCATTCTCGGACTAGAAGTGCTCACGCTGGCGTGTGAGCTGCCTTGGCAGGGGCGTGGTAATCGCACGGGGCTCTCTGTGCCTGGCGCTGCCGCCGATCCTCTGATAGCATCTGACTTTGTGCGGAAGACTATTTCAATTCGGCGTACTCTGCCGTAGCTGAGCTGGTTCTGCAGAGCTTGCAGGAGTGTGAAACCAGCGTTGTTGCTGTCGCTGCCCCCGTGCAGTCTCTGTGTGTACAGACAGTTGGGGAAGGAAGTGTCACTTCTCTGTGTTTTTATTTTTTCCAGCTAAAATGCATTCATGGGTTTTGAGAAGAGCTGAATGGACCATTTCTCTTTTGAAGAACTGCACGTTCTCCTTGGCAGAGAACTTTTACTGTCTTTGGTCCACGTTTTGGTAGCCATGTTTAGAAGTTCTTGTGGGTGATAATTAACTCGGGTGATAATTGCAGAGGAGGCAAAAGCTGCCCATCTCTAAACTCTGCCTGGTAGAGACTGGCTCTGTTTCTTTGCAGCATTGTGTGAGCTCAGGACCAGGCAGCGCAGCCAGGGTTGGTAGGTGGACCATCTGGTCATGTAGGTCTTCCTCTTCTAACATCTGTGTTGGGTTTTTTTTTGTTACGCTGACGTTTTCCGTCTCGGGGGAGACAGATTGAGTTCGTGAGGACCAGAACAACAGTGTTGAGTGTCTCCTGTTAGAATGGGACGTGTTGACGAACAGTTCTGCTTTCCAAGTGATCCTTGTCCTAAGAATACCCTCTGGTTTTGGTGTGTGGGTTTTTTTTTTTTTTTCCATTTAGCCTGTTTTTACTTGTACCCTTGCGAGAGGTGCTCTGAGGTTTGTGATCTTGTGCTTATGTAGAGAACTTCTTGGCTGTGTGTCAAGATAATCCCTTATTCTCCAGGGGTTTGTTTTGGTGTTAGTAAGCAACACTTGCAAATTCTCTGGATGCAATAATTCTCCCTTCCTATTTTTCTATGTCAGGTTTTTTTTTTTTCCTTTGTGGTATTGTGTTCTTTGTGGCGATATTGAAAAGGCACTGAGGGCTTCAGGGCCGAGACTGTCTGACCTCGTCAGCAAATGAGGGAGTACCCAAAAGGCTGTACAATAAATCGGTTTTGAAGCACTAGAGACCAGGTGAAGTTTTTAAAATTACAAGCAGCAGCTGTATCTTGGATTGCTGTTGACTTTGGATGGCAGCAAAATACCTGATTGCTGTGCTTCTGAGCATGTCTTCAGGTAAGGGCTTGTGCACGTCATTATTCTGGAGGAGCCCTTCTGGAATAATTGGATTTGCACACAGCGTGGCACTGGAGTAGTGATCTGTATCTACCCTCATTTAAAAAAAAAAAAAAACAAAACAAAACCAAAACCCCAAACCTATCTCAGATCAGGTTTGCACGTTGCCACAACCTGCAATCTCTCTCAAATGTTGTTGTTTTCTAGTTTTAAAAATGAGCGTAACGATTCCTGGTGATCAAAGGGGATGCTGAAATGTGCTCTCTCTGTGTGCAACCCTCTCAACGTGGAGGTAAAGCAGAACAGTTAATTGCCAGAAGAAAAATATCTGCAGTGGGAACAAACGTCCTTTCAGTAAGGCATCAAGAAGCTGATGGAAAAGTTCATGAGGTTTTTTCCATTGTTTGAGCAAGCATTTTTTTTTTTTCTTTCTTCATAACATAGCATTAAGATGTCTAGGATACGTAGATCTCATATCATTAACTGGTTGTAAGAGATCATGCGGTGGTTTATGTAACTGGAGCGAGCCTCTTGCAGTACTGCTGATGCAGTCAAGTTTAAAAGAAATGTATTTATCTATAAAGTTTGGAGTCTATACGTTCTTCCCCAGCTCTGTTAAAATAACTGCCCTAGTTTGGGCTTTGCAGAATTATGTAGGTTAAGAAAAGGCTTACGCCTGTACAAAGGGTGCTTGTTCTTTCCCAGCTCTGCTGTTAACCCAGCCTGGGTGTTAGGAGAGCCTGGTGAGTTAGCAACGGACCCAAAATCAGGAGGCTTTTGGTGCTTTTGACTTCCTCCTCTCTTCCATAAGCATTTTTTTTTTGGGGGCAGAGGAGGAAGGAGAGAGGATTTCAGCTGTGCACTCCCTCCTTCCAGGAGCTGCTTCGGTGCGACTGTGGCAGCACCTTGCACGGGGAGGTGGTTGGGTGCTGGTGGAGGTGGTCTCGGTAGCTTGAGAACCGTGGGGTGTTGGGGTTAAGGTAATCCTGGAGCTGTTTGTGTGGCAGCTCCTCCACAGTGGGGATTTCGGGTGACTTCATAACATTTCTCTTTCACAACTCCGCATGTTGAGCAACTCCTAAGCTTTTGTTGTTTTTTATAAAACAAAAGTAAACCTGAGCCTTGAGTAGTGACTGACCCAAGGTCATGCTAACCCCTGCCCGTGTGATGTAATTGTTGTTCTGTGTGCGAGTGCCATCAGCAGCTCCTCTTGAACTGGTGCTGGGGACGGTTTGGATAACTGCACGCACCAGTTCGCAGCAGCAGGTAAATGCTTTCTGCAACAAAAGCCAGCGTTCCCGGGAGGCTGGGAACAGCCTGGGAGTCCTCGCTCAAATCCCCGTGCTAAATACTGCCTCTCTTCTCTTCATTTGCCTCCAGGAAAACGCTACTCTGCAGGCGCAGACATGCGATTTTGCTGACGTAGAAACCTATGGGATTTTTCCAGTTGGGATGAGCAGCCAAAATGGAGGAGGGCTCGGGAACCCTTCCTGGTTAGTGCAGGTGCTCGCCCGTATCCTTAGCTCCACTCTCTAGCACCTTCCTTTCAGAAGGTCTGGCACATTGTGCCGGGCTGTGTCTCTGGGGGGGTTTGTGTGACGCTGAGTGACAAAGCTCGTTCCTGGATGCACAAAGTTGTCCTGTTGCCAAATCCAGCCAGTTTCGCTTCTCTGCCCGGACTGGTCTGTTGAAATGGCATTTCTGTGGCTCCGGCTGTGCGAGCGCAGCCAGTGTTGAACTGTGTGTTCCTAAAACACACCGTTATTCAGACTGTTGCAGTTTTACTGGGTTTAGATACTCTATGTAATTATGTTGAAGTGGTCCTGTTAATTCATGCAAAAATAATTAAAAGCATAAGTTTGTTCTAAAATAGCCTTCATTTACATAACTAGCCAAGCAAACTGCAAGCTCTGCTGCTCCTGGAGCCCTCAACTTTTTTCTGAGACTGATTTTTTTTTTTTTTTTTTTTTTCCCCCCAACCTTTTTTCCCCCTGAATTCACGAAAGCTTCCTCAGCACTGGTGCTTAACAAGATTTGGTTATGTTTTGGTAAAACATAGAAAAGAGCCTTCTAGGGATGCAAATCAGGGCAGAGCCATTGCTGCTGTTGATAATATCGTTAACTAGAAGTAGCTTTTCTAGTAGCACAGCAGCTTTGTCGTGGGTCCGTCTTTCAGAGGGACCATCAGGGTGTCAGACCTGGCCGCTCCTTGGCTCTAGAGCTGCTTAATGTCCTTTGAAAGGTGACGTGAAGCTCGGAGGCTGAGCCATGGGTCTCCAGCTTGGGTTGTCCTGGCTCTGCAGTGGTGGCTGCTGCTCCGAGCATCCTCCCCAGCTGGGGCTGCTGGAGCTGACATGGGGACCTGCAGGGAGCCATTGTCCTTTCTGGTCTTTGAGCTACCTGGAGCTTTCCTCCCACGAGCTTTTTGAGGTGTGCAAGTGTCTATCTTGTGAGTTGCGGCCATGTGAAGATTTTTCTCATGCGGCTCAGCCCCGAGATGTGTTTTTATAAGACAAAAATATCTTGATCCAATTAGCCTGAAGAGGCAACTGGTGGGAGCTGTGATGAGCCCAGTTCAGTGCCTGACTCCTGGCTTGGGTTGTGAAAGGTGCTCTCTGTGTCCAAGACGTCCCGAGCTTTGTGCAGAAGTGTCCCAGCCATCTGGTGACCGCTTCCCAGCAGAGAATGCTTGAAGCAATTTGATCATGGGTCAAATCTTCTCTCCAGAGACACAACGCTTGTTGTCTGTGCTTTGAGCTTGGAGGACCTGATGTACTTCTCTACCAAGATGGAGGGAGTAGCTGTCTTGGTGCTGGTATTTCCCTGCCTTCTGCTGTCAGAGCTTACAGCCCTGTCTTTCCACCTGAGGATCTGATGCAGGATCTCTGCGTACCTTCTGCTTGGTCTTCAGTTCTGCCCTTCGCCCACCAAAAACGGATGCAGAGCAGGCAAAACATTTCTTATCTGCAAAACAATCGTTTTTCAGAGTGACTTAAGCTCACTAGTGTTTTTTGAGGAGTCAGCTGTGATTTAATCAGCTTGGAAAAGAGATGGTCTTGCCACGCCGGGTGCTGATGCATAGGTGCAAGCTTCTGTTTTCTGCACGATGTCACATCAGATACCATTAGTCAGCTGTGGGATGGGACTTCTGGCTGGCTGAGGCTGCCTGGGTTGTGTGTACATCACATGCTTGTGTCAAGACAGACAGACGGTCTGTGCTTGGGCCCAGCACTGCGAGCCGAGGACAGACAATTTATAACACACAGCTGGAGTGACTGGCTGGGGAATTGGGATTTCATCCTATCCTCCAAGAGCCCTCTAGACATGGTTCGACTTTCATTAAATTCTGAGGAAGAGGTTTGAAATAACTTTTCTTGGAAGAAGAGAGTGCTGTGAAGGGGAATTTTTTAATTAGAACGTGGCTTTTTTTTAAGTTTTGAGCAGCTATAGCTGTAAAGGTACGGTGCTCCTTGCTTCAGATGCACAGGACGCTTGCTCCTCGTGCTACTCCTTAGTGACTTCAACAGGGTTTGCATCTGAAATGACTGACTGATGCTGATTATTTTTCTAGCGTGTTCTTTGTAAACCGGGTGCCAAGATGGGGGTGCTGCCCCGCCTCTGCACCATCACCTTTTGCTCCCCCGCAGGTACCAGCCATGGTGGCCATCCGATGCCTGTCTCTTATTTCATGTTTTCTCAGTTGGTGTTTGGTAACTTCTCTGCCTCGTTTAACCTTCTCTCGTTACCAGGGTGGCACTGGCTGGGTCATCTTTAAAAACAAACAACGAGCAGGATCCGAATTCTGGGGTGGGTGGAGCCGCCTGTGGAGCTTGGCCTCCTGTAGTTTTGTGTTTTGGGGTCTCCATCCACCGCAAACTCCCTCATGTTTGGGGAATGAGCTCTTCCCTCAGCGGGGGAGCTAACAGCCTGTTCCCCACCCGGCTGCTTATTTGGATAAGTGTTTTTAACAACTCAAGACTGTTGTCCCTGCATCAGGCTCAGTGGATATTTGACTTTTTAAAAACAGTCACATCACAAGAAGAAACGCGATACTCAGGAGCCCAGGCTAATGAAAATCTTTTCCAAACCCCTCTCATCCCACCATTCCCTCCCCTTCCAAGTCATCTCTTGCTTTCTGATATGACTTCCATTTTAGAGGACCTGCTTGGCTGTTTCTCTGTCGTCTCTCACCCATGCCAGTATCCGAGCGGATCGGACAGTGCCTTATTCATCCCCTGTCTCTGAGAGCACCCACTTGTGTGAGTCCTGCCCGAGAAGGATTGGCGTTACTGCATTATTCCGTGGCAGCATTTTCATCCTCTGAATGCCACGGAATGCATCTTCAGGATGGTTCTCACGACTGGTTTAGGGAAGATGCCTGCTGTGTTTGTGACACTGGAAGCTGCTATTTGTGCTCGAACTTAACTCTGAACGTAAAGGATGTAAAAACGTAGGTCTGAACGTAAGGAGCTGTAGGTGAGAAAGGGGTGCCCAGGAGGCCCAGCCAGGAGAGATCTTCATTTGATCTTCATCCAAAAGACACATCATGGCAGCGTGTTGCGTATCGGTGGGTGTCTCGAGTCCACGCTGCTCAACAGCAGGCGCAATTAGTTTAAAGCACTCCCGGGAGTGTTGTTCAAAGAGCTGCAAAAACAACTGCAAACCAGAAATCCCGGGCTGGCTCTTTGCTCCGTGACTTAAAATGCAGCAGAGGGGCCTTTTGCTGAAGATGACAAGGTGTTCGCAGCTGATTTTGGAAAGGATTTGGACGCTCTGGTTGGGGAGAAGGGAATTTGGGACTCCCTTGCCGAGCATTTTGGATACAGGTTGATGGCAATGGTGTGGGTTGTTCTGGCATCCTACCATACGCGTAGCTGGTGCCGGCTTCATGGAGAATAAGGGCACAGCTGGTATTAAAATTACCACCCTTGGGTCAGTTGGCCTCTTCATGGTGGGAACGGAAGGCTTTGGTTCCACCAGGGAAATGTTTTCCCCATGTGTTTGGGTTTGTGGCTATGAGCAGCTTCACTTGTGACAGCCCTTCTTCCCTGTGCTGGTGGTGGCTGCGCTGCAGCATCAGGATTAGGTAATGTGGTGGTTAGCATCCATCCCTCTCCTAAATTGGATTTGAACTTCAGTTTGATTCTGGCCCTGGGTGAAATAATTTCTTGTGCAAAAACCCTATTTTATATCGAAGATAAAAAGGGTCATTGCCAAAGTTCAGGATGTTCATGCCATCACCCAAATACTCTTGCACACTAGCCTTGAGCACAGAAGAACATCCCCTATAAGACAAGTACCCTGTATTCACCCGAAGACTTGCTTTTGGAGTCACTTCTTTGACATTTATTGTGCTCGAGGGGTGGCAATGGAGGAACATCAGCAGTTGCTGTCTGTCTGCTTCATGGCTACAAGGGGTTGTAAACCAGTTGTCCTCTTACTTAGCTGTGCCTCTGCAAGCGTACGCAGTCATGATCTAGCACGACAGCCATGCAAGGAGAGGAAAAACCCAACCTGCCTGCCTTCCCAGGCTAGCCTTTTTTTTCCTCTTTCCAGTTTCTATCTTTAATC
Source organism: Egretta garzetta (assembly GCF_000687185.1). Classification (NCBI taxonomy): domain Eukaryota; kingdom Metazoa; phylum Chordata; class Aves; order Pelecaniformes; family Ardeidae; genus Egretta; species Egretta garzetta. The sequence continues at coordinate 17,905 of NW_009259982.1, forward strand.
ATATCAGGAGAAACATTCTTAACTTCTTTAATTTTGTAACTGCATGGCTTAGTGCCTATTTCTGCAACTTCTTAAGCAATTTCTCGGTGCTGTTGATGGTCACTCGGATCTGTGTGTGGGTGACGGTGTGTTAGCAGGCGGCTAGCTCCGGTGTTTCCCAGTGGTCAGCAGGACTGGTGCAGAATTCCCGGGGATATCTCAGTCTTCTGAAGGGTGACGGGATGTGTTTAACCACACTGCAGTGGTTAGTGGAGCTGTCGCTTTGAACCCAGCCTTTTCCAGTCCCTTGCTGCCGTTCGGCTGTGATGTGGGTACGATCTCTGATTTAAAAGCTGCAAATTAAATCGGTTGATGGTCTCTCCTCACGCTGGCACTGACGGCCTGGTGGGCTCTCCTTGATGAGCTTTGGCCTTGGCACTGCCCTGCATAGAGGTGGCCGCTGTGCCACGTGCTCGCAGACTTTCTCGAAGGCTTTCTCTTGGGAGGCACATGCTAAAAAAATCTCTGCAGAAGGTTTACGGCGATGGTTACGTGTTCACAGCCTTCAAATAAAACAAGGCTCAGGCCCCAACAGTTTCAAGACAAAAAGATAAAGGCTTATAAAACATAACGCTTGGGTGCTCAGGGGTTAATGTTCATCACGGAGGCATTTACACTTTTATGGTTTCAAGTCTTAATTTTTTCTGCCTTATGCAAACATTTTAAATCTTACCGAATGGCTGAATGATATATGTAAGACTAATTCTTCCCCTGATTTTTTTCGTATGGGGACTTTATTAGATTCACATGGAAAATAAATGCAGTCGCATGCAGCGTGAAGCGCCTGCTATCTGTTGTGAGCACGTGGAAGTGGAAACGTGCAGCTCCTCGGCGGGTACCACAGGGCGGTTTGTGGACTGGGCTGGCCAGAGCCACCCGGACACAGCTCTTGCATCTCTCGCCTCTGTGTTGGGAAATCCTCCTCCGGGGCTGCTGCTGGTCCTCAGTGTCTTCCAGGTAACATTTAGGGGGGAAAAAAACCTGTACCAGCTGCAGCCCAGGTAAGCCAGCAGGCAAAGGAGTATGCTGCGCTGCCTTTGAAAGCCTGTTGAAGTGATGCTAGGGCTCACGATACTTAATGTTTCCAAAATGGCATTCCTTAAACAACCCTCCGCTTTTATCTCATCCAGACACAGAGACAACTTCGAGTGGTTTGTCCTGCAACATTGGCTCCTCTTACCTCCAAAGTTAAGCTTTAAGTCAGCCCGTATGCCCTATTTTATTTGTATATTTTGTGTTTTTTCTGCTGTGTAGTTAAAGCATAAGCGTCAACCTAAGCTGTCCCTGTTGCTGTATCTTCTGTGGCCCGGGGGTATGACACCGCTTGTTTCTCTAATGTTTTTTCCCCTTTTCCTCATTCCCAGCACAGTGTTCTTGCTGCATTTGATTCTGTACTTTGCTGAATGCCTCCTGGCCTTGAAATAAAAAAATCTTGACGGGGGAGATGGGGGCAAATGTCAGCAGGGATAGCAGCTCGCCCTTGCTTAGGAATACATGTGCAAGAAGGTGGGGATGTCAGGATTTGAATGTACTACGATGAGGTTAGAAACCGGGAGGATGGAAATGGCACAGAGGAAGAGGACCTGATAGTTCAGCTTTCCAGAAATGCGGCCGCACAGGTATGCGGGCTGCAGGAGGGGGGTGGGGGGATGTCCAAGAGCCTTTCCAGGTGGAATACACACCAACCAGGAGGGCAAGGTTATGGAAAACTATCTTCAGAGTGTGTTCGTGTATAAGGGGAAGTATTCATGTTCACTTGCTAGGGTGGGAAGTTAAATAAACGTTAACAAAAGGAAACATCTGTTTGTCAGGGAGATATCCATCTGGGTTTATGATGATTTGAATAGCTCCTGCTCTGTGCTTGCAATGCATCCCCTGATACTTCAGGGTCTGGACTCCTGACAGCTTTGTCGTGCCATTGCTTTGGCCCCTTTTTAGCCTGTCAGAGGGAAAATGGTTCGGTTTGGGAGTTTTGCAGGTGGGCTGTAACCACAGCCAGGCAATTCGGTGTCGCTTCGTAGCTGCACCTCGGCACAGAAGGGTCCTGTTGTCTTCCCAGGTCTGTAACTCAGCCCTGCAGCTTTGGGCTCTTTCAAGTGAAACGTCTGGGGTTATTCCCGACTGGTTAAGAAGAGATATTGGAAACCCTAAGAAATTCCCGTGGATTTTGGAGTTCAGCAAGGGTTGCAGCATCATCCTGCCTCAGGAATGGTCTGGCAAAGTTTCTTCCAAACCCCTGCTGAGATTTTTAAAGCCGATACAGGCTGTTGCTGTAGTTACAAGCTGTGCATGCTTTCCTCGGGAGGCTAGAAATCAGAAACGTGCCAGTCTGTTAATTTTGGTCTTCCTTGCTTGTACTTTAATGGCTATTCCAGGTGCATCTCTTCCGTGTCTCTAGTAAGGATTTGTTTCAGCAATGACCTGGTTTCTCTTCAGAAACTTTCAGATGCTGCAGGGCTTTTCCCCTTAATTGCTGGGGGGGAATTCCTCACCTGACATACAGCTTAATGCTGGTTTTGATATGGCTTTAGAAAAAAAAAAAAAGCACTTAAAGATTTTTTTTTTATACCTTCTGAAGCAGTGAACTGGATGCTCGTGTCTGGAAGATGTAGGCAGTCTTTGACCTACCCTCCTTGTTTCCCGAGCAGAGTGAACTAAGTAATGGTTTTAAAAGCAAGTGTTTTATCCAGAGTGTAGTTGTGTAGACCTGTTATTCCCTGTCTGAGCTGCGTTCTGGTAGCTTGCTTGTTGCTCTCTTCCCTGTAATCTCCAGCGCGTGGACATGCCGAGTTGCTTGGCTTCCCATCTTCTGCTACAGGAAAGCCTCCGGCTTCCTTGGGGGAAGTGGTTGGATGATAATTTCCCCCCTTTGTATGCATTGCTTTCCCAGGGCCAGTACTAACACAGCTTGAAAGCTGCTCAGGTTCCTTCCCCCCCCAGAGGGAAAAGGGATCTGGCTGTAGGACTTCTACAGGGCTTGCCACCCCCTGAGCTGAAGGGAGTTCAGCGCTGTCTGATGGTGCCAAGCTCTCCCTGAAGCTCTTGGGGTGTTGTTCGGGTGGCTTGGGGTGAGCTCCAGGGGTCTGCAGGAGCTGCGGTGCCTCCCGGCTCGGCCTGGTTTCTGGAGGGAAGGGTTGCGAGCTGAAGAACAAGGGCTTGACTCAACTCTTGCGTGGGTCAAATGGGGCAAGCCACAACAACAAAAAGCAGCAAATGCTTTGTAGCAGATTAGCTGCTCTTTGTGTTTGGGGTGTGCAAGCAGAGCTGTGGGATAGATAGGTTTCTTGCTGCTAATTTGGGAAAAAGAGAAGTTAAGGCCTCTGAAACAATTTTTCCATGGAGTTACGACATCCCCGCTTAGGTTTGTCTCCGTTTCTTGCGACGAAACATGATCCCTGTGTAGCTGTGCTAATCGGAGCAAGGAGGAAAGGTTTGCTTTTCCTTTTACAGTCAGAAACATCCCAGTAATGCTCTGACTTTTGTATTTTTTGAACCCAGTACGGTACAGTGTCATGTTTCATGATTTTTGAACTCTTTCTAGCTCCCCATCTGGTCCCTGCCTGTGATCCCAGAGGCTGGATGCTTCGCCTGCGGAGTCTGTAAGAATTTCAGCGTAACTCTATCCACTCTCACTCGTCATCTTCATTTCTAATGCAAAGCATCGGTTTTCTGTAGGTTGGAGCAGTGTTTCAGTAGCATTTAAATTCCTACTTTTTTTTTCCCCCTACTAAAAGCACTTGGCTGAAGGCTTAAGCCACACTGTAAGCGTAAGCACCATGCATCAGGGCAAAGGAAGCTGCGTGATAGCAGGGAACAAAGGCTGCAGATTAAAAACTGTTTGCTGAGTAGGTCCAGTATGGATCTCTTGATGCAAAACCCTTCACAACTACTCCAGTGACTTGCAAAAAGGAGAATAGCAGCTTGCGTGGTGCGTACGTCTGCAAACATTTAGAGAAGTCTCAAGTGTCAAAGAGGAGAAGTGAGACCTGGCTGTGTTGAAGCGAGGGCTTGGAAAATAAAAGTAAAATGCAAATGATTGTGGACCTTGTTTGGGGTGGGGGGGAAGGGGGGTAAGAGAAGAGTAAAAGCAAAGGCACAAAGTGAGAGAGGCCCCTGAAAAAGCCTTGCGCTGCGTGGGAGGATGTAGTACAGGTATCGCAGAATAGACCAGGGCAGCGTTAATGCTTTTGCTTTTCTTTTTTTCTTCTTTCTTTCCCTGAGCAATTGAGATGAGACCGTGCCTGACGTTGGCCATCTCATCGGCAAGCAGCTGCCACCCCAGCAGGAGCTCCTAGCAAATGATTACGGAGCTGGAGGGCAGACGTTTTTAAATAACTGTTTAATGAGGTACCTTGTCTGGATGGCTCTTGCAGGAGCAGAGAGCGAGTCTGGGAGAGGACCTGGAACATCAGGAAAAACTCCTTTAGGAATAACATCCCAGAGGAGGTGACTTACTGCTTGCCTTTGTAGCTGTGACTGCTGTTAGCGCGTGCTGTAGGAGCCAGTTCTGGGTTGTTTGTTGGTAAGGAGAGAGGTTTTGAGGGTGTGGGTCACTATTTCCTACCTCTGCTAGACCCGAGGAAGCAATAGGGTGTGTAACCAGCACCCTTTCCTCTTTTAAACTCTGTTGAAGTGTGCGAGGGTTGGGAAGGAGTTAAATGAATATGGTTTGAATTAGTGTTGTATAACCAACTTGGCTATGTTGTCATGGCATAATTGTATCTGATATTGTTTTGTCAGTCAAATGACAGGTAGTACAAGTTCAGCATTGCCTGCTGCAGCAGCAGATTATTTTAAGATAATCTAAAGAGGAAATGACAGCAAATACGATGACGAGAAATAAAAGCTAGAGAGGTCGTGTTCAAAAGTCTCTTCTAACTTCCCACTGTTGGGGCTTGGGGTTGAACGCCGCTGTTTCAGGACACTGAAGCTTTCAAATTGCAGCACCTTAATATTGGGAACATGGAGGGTGGCTGTGAAAATAAAAAAAAAAATGAGGTTTTGTGTTCCTCCCGGGGTGGAAGTGCTGAGTCTATAGAGTGTTAAAGTTTTCGTATCTGACCACAAATGCTGTCGTGCTGAGCGCCCGAGAAGCTGTAGCAGGAGCACACAGATACTCCCAAGCCCTTCTTGATGCCATCTCTGTTAAAATCCGTGCCAGCTGGAGGAGAGGTGCAGACATCTTAGCAGCTGGGAGAAGAGGTGACAACAAAATTAAAATGGCCTGCTGAAGGGAAGGATGTCTGCTGCAAGCTGCTGGTTTCAGACGGAGTCTCTCTGTAGCGGGCTGCAGCGAGGAGCCCTGCTGGCATCATGTGCTTCAGGCCCTGGGATTTTCTTGGCTGGAAGGTGTTAACTCCAACATCTGAGCAGATTTGGGGGGATTCTGCTTAAAATGTGCTTCATTTCTCATCCCTGTTAATGCTCCTTGAATGGCTTTGAAGGCGGAATCTAGTTTATATTGCCTGCTCTACTTGAGGCTGAGCCGGCAGCAGCTTTTCTTTAAGGCTTGAGGGAATAAAAAAAATATTGAATTGCCTTATGCTTAGGAATAATTTAAAAGTTGAAATTCTTTCATTTGCAGGCATTTAACTTGGCAGCCTGGAAGTATTTTGTCATGAGAGGCTCTAATCTGGTAACCCTTCAACCTAAACTGAAGACTAATTGATTTAAATTGCACTACATGCCCTATCTTGGAAACAGTTTTCCTGCCGTGCAGGGCAGCTGTTCCTGTTACAGTCCCTTGAGGGGGATGTCGAGGCAGATGAACTCAAGGCGGTATCTGAGCCATCGGCATTTAAAGGTGTCGGTGCTCTTAGATGTATGTCCTGGCCCTGGCACCCCAGGAGCTGTGCAGGAGGGGCCCTGGGTACTTGTGCCTTGAACACCAGCATTTTTCTCTTGGTGCCTCTAATCTCCTGTGCAAAATAGATCCAAAGAAGCAGAAATCCTTGTCAGCGACCCCATGGTGGAGGTACAACCCCACGAGACACCTGCAAATGGGTAGAACGTGTTAAGGCACTGCTTGACTCCAGTTTCCTCCCATTTGGCAGCCTGAGAACCTGCCATGGAAGTGCTTGTCCTACTGTGAAAGCTCTCATTGTGTGAAGAGGCTGGTTTGCATCTGCTCTCTTCAGCCACCAAGAGCTGTAAAAATATTTGGCTGCTTGTTTGGTTTGGAGCTGTCTAAGTGCAAATAGGAAATGCACCTTCAGCTCGAAAATGACCTTGTCTGATGTTGGGGAAACTTTCTCTTGTAATTTAATACAGCAGTGGATCCTCAGGAATCCTCATCAACATCTGGGAGCTGACCGGGATGAACTTGGGAGTGGAAATACAAGTGCGAGGCTGTAAAGGCTGCGTTGTCCTCGTTCAGTCCTGGTTGCTGACAACTGGTCTGGGCTCAGGTTGGCACAACATGGTCACCACCGGTGAATGAGCTGCTTGTATCTGGCTGTTGTGTAACTTCAACAAGCAGCAGTTGTGTTTGCTCCTTCCCCGCCACCGCTGTAACCTGCACCTTAATGTTCTCATCAACACGTACAAATATCTCAAGGGTGGGTGTCATGAGGATGGAGCCAGACTCTTCTCAGTGGTGCCCAGCGCCAGGACAAGGGGCAATGGGCACAAACTGAAGCAGAAGAGGTTCCAGTTGAACGTGAGGAAGAACTTGTTGACTTGGAGGGTGCCCGAGCCCTGGCCCAGGCTGCCCAGGGGGGCTGTGGAGTCTCCTTCTCTGGAGATATTCAACCCCTGCCTGGACGCTGTCCTGTGCCCCCTGCTCTGGGTGAGCCTGCTTGAGCAGGGGGGTGGCACTGGGTGAGCTCCCGAGGGTCCTGCCAACCCTTGCCATTCTGGGATTCTGTGTTCCTGCCAGCGCTTTTAATTCCCTTATGAGCCAGAAGGGTTTTCCTAGTGATACTGGAAGGAACCTGAAGGAATGTGAAGCAAGCAGGCTAAAAGGTGTATGGAATTTCAAGCAAGGAAGTAGTTTGTACCTATTGCACACAAAACCCAGCGAAGCAACCTCTTATCTTCAGGGGTTTGACTTCTCGGTTCCTTTGCCTCTTTGACAGCAAGTTGTGAGACCAAGAAGTGAATCCCGCTTTTTGAAAAGCACTGCTGCTTCTTTCATGCCCTGTTCGTCGTGCTGTTCCTAGGAGCTGGCCTTCCTGAGGCTTTAAGGATGCGAGGATGAAACTGGAATGCAGTGTTGTCCTCTCTGGATGTTGGGAGAGGCTTGGGAAGCTTGATCCTGGAAGCCGTACTTCCTGAAGGTAGCACCAGAAAGCTTTTCTGGTTGGGTTTTTTTCCTTTCTCTGGAGAAGTATGCCACAGCCCAGTTCTCACAGCCTGACATTCCTGAAAGCTGTGGGGTGTTTTGGTGTTGGTTTTTTTGTTGTTTTCCCTGTTGGTCTGATTTTTTTTTTTTTTTTCTCTTCCAGCAAAGCTCACTTTGCTTGTAGCAATGCTGTTCTGGGTTAGCACGCTGCCGCCTTGCGTAGACTCTGCAGGCTGAGGCATCTGGTGCCTTGATGTTAGAAACGAAGGGGAGCTTGGCTCTCTCAGTCCACCCAGGATCTCGAGTCATACATCCCGATCCAGGCAGGCTCAACTTCATTCTTTTGCCTTCAGCAAACCCAGTTCTGCAGCTCAGAGTGAGCCTTTTAGGCTGAGGAGCCCTGAAGCCAGCGGCCGGTCTGGCTCGTCTGCAGTCAACTCCTGGTGTTGCAGTCACACGAGGTAGAGTAATCCGGGACCTGCGCTTCTGGCGGCCTGCAGTGACGCTGTCCGTGCCTTTCACGTGCTGCACAGCCGGGACCAGCACGCGTGCGGGCAGCACAGCTCAGCTGCTGCCGACTGCAGAGCTCGGTTACTGCGATAACGCCATGGCTTTGAGTCCCGGAGTAGGCGTCCGCTGCGCCGAGCTGTGCAAGCGCGTCGGCTGCCGCAGGGCTGTGCAAAGGTGGTTTCTGCCTCCTGCCTGCGGGAGGGGGACGCGGTTTGTTGAGTGCTCTGTGGTTCAAGAGCAGAAGCTGTGAAAAACAGAATAACTAGCTGTTGTTTTGCAGACAGGCAGCCCCCCCCAGGTCTGCAGAGGCTTGGCAAGCCAGGCTTATCTGCCTTTCTTTGAAGGAAGGCTGTTTGTGATGCAGGCATGTCCGAGCGCCACAGCCTGCAGGTCTGATATTTCAGCTAAAAAATCATCCTGTGGCAAAGGCTCGTTTCCCAGCTAAACCTATGAGTCTCTTTATCCTCAGTTTCCCAGAATAATAATCCGTGTATTGTGGGAAATGATAGAGAATAGAGCCTGTTAATCAATCAAAATTTGCCTTGTGTGTTCTGTGGGTGGATGCCTATGGGTGGTGCCACGGTGAAGATCCCAGAGTTGTCTGGTGGCTGTGGGAACCAGTCTTGGCAGCTGAAGGGTTGGAGCAGGAACCCAGGTCCCTGATCTTCCTGCTGGTGATTCACAGGCACCTTAGTTGCCACTTCAAGTCTAGACAGGTATCTTCTTTGAATTTTGCTCGAGTTTTTTAAGAGGTACCTAGCTCCGGAGTGATATTGGTGTGCTTACCACTAAGCTGCAGTAGTGGATTGTGGGAGTGTGCGTAGTCATTCCACTGTGGAAAAAAACCATGTTAGTTCGAATCATTATGGGCAATATTTGGCTGACTTTGGGCTAAGTGGAGAAGGGAACTTGTAGGATCTGTGATGGTGCTCCTGCTCCAACACAGGAACATGTTTCTGGGCTTCAGTGTCTTAAGCTGCTTCACCTGGATCTGCCAGAGCAATTCATACGTGCTTTTGAGCTCTGTTCTGGGTCTGCTTCCCTTCCACTGTACATCACACAAGATTGCTTCTGAATTAGGTGAGCCTTGTAAAAATGCTGCAGGATCTGTGATTGCATCCAGCTGGTTATCCAAGGCTAATGCCTGTATCTTTCCCACAGCATTCTCCTGGAGAAGCTGGTGGCTCGCGGCTTGGACAGGCTACCCTTCACTGGGTAAAGAGTGGTGGTGGCTGGCGGCCAGGCACAATCGGTGTCTGCCAGGGCTCAGTGTTGGGGCCAGCTCTGGTTAACATCTTCATCAATGACCTGGAGGTGGGGATTGCGTGCACCCTCAGTAAGTTTGCAGATGACACTAAGCTGGATGGAAGTGTTGATCTGCTTGAGGGTAGGAAAGGTCTACGGAGGGATCTGGATAGGCTTGATTGATGGGCTGTGGCCAATTGTACGAGGGTCAACAAAGGCAAGTGCCCTTGGGTCACAACAGCCCCATGCAACGCTACAGGCTTGTGGATGAGTGGTCAGAAAGCTGCTTGGCAGAGAGGGATCTAGGGGTCCTGGTCAACAGTTGATTAAATATGAGCCAGCAGTGTGCCCAGGTGGCCAAGAAGGACAACAGAAACCTGGCTTGTATCAGGAACAGTGGGGCCAGCAGGACCAGGGAAGTCATCCTTCCCCTGTACTCAGCATTGGTGACGCCGCACCTCGAATTCTGTGTTCAGTTTTGGGCCCCTCACTACAAGAAAGACATTGAAGTGCTGGAGCATGCCCACAGAAGGGCAAGAAAGCTGGTGAGGGGTCTGGAGCACAAGGGTGATGGGGAGTGGCTGAGGGAACTGGAGTTATTCAGCCTGGAGAAGAGGAGGCTGAGGGAGACCTTACCGTCCTCTACAACTGCCTGACAGGAGGCTGTAGAGAGGTGGGCATTGGTCTCTGGGGGATTTAACAGCCAGGCAGAGGTGGTGCTGAGGGCCAGGGCTTGGGGGTGGGATGGCAGGGGTAGGGGAGCGGTTGGGCTGGGGGAGCTTAAAGGGCTTTTCTAACCCAAACAATTCTGTGATTCTGTCATCTTGCAGGGCTCAGTAATGGTGGGTAGCAGCTGATGACGCTGATGCACATAGCTGTAGGTGCTGAGCTGGAAGAGAGGGATGGTAGATAGTCTATTAGATAAATCCTCATCCCATTTTTTCAGATCTGCCTCCCAGGAGGCTCGCCTCAGTGATCAAGAAGTGTACTCTGGAAATTCAGAAGTGCTCGTGTGCAAGTTTTGGGGTTGGTTTTTTTAGCAGATGAATGCATGATGAGTGTCAGCATCTCTAAATAATACCCGGGAAGGATGTACCTGTGCATGTGCTCCTCAGTGATCCCTCCCGAGGGGCTGGGACAGCCGCTCTGGAGCTCTGTTGCCAGCAAGCAATGCACAAGAAGTATCTTATTCCAGACCCGATCAACTTGAAGAGTACATTCTGCTTGTCCTTTTAATTTCGTATGCTTGCTAACAGGATTTTTTTTGTGATTTTTCAGGTGCTGGAGAGTCTGGGAAAAGCACCATTGTGAAGCAGATGAAGTAAGTGAGAGTGCAGGCGTGTAAACTGCATTTTTGTGCAAGATGATCAAGAAATCCATAGTGCCCTTCTGGTTTGGGAGTGACAGCTTGGTTTTCTTCCAGGATTATTCATGAGGATGGCTACTCGGAGGAAGAATGCAAACAGTATAAAGTGGTTGTCTACAGCAATACTATCCAGTCCATCATTGCAATCATAAGAGCCATGGGAAGGCTAAAGATAGACTTTGGGGAAGTTGCCAGAGCGGTAAGTATTTCACTGATTTCCCTTAGTCGGGGTCTGCGCCGTGAATTGTGTTAATGAATCCTGGATATTCAGTCCGTGGCACGCACAGCGGGAGTAATGTTTGTTACAAGGTACAATAGCGAAAGCCCTTTCGTAAGCTGTAATGTACTGTGAGTACAAAGTATTTTGCTGAGATAAGAGTAAGGTCCTTACGGGTAAGAACCTTTGCTGGTTTGAATGATGAAAAAAAAAAAAACAACCCCAAAACCAAAACAAAAAACCCCAAAAAACTCCCCAGACCTTTGTCCAAGCTATTTGAATTTTTAACAGAATCCTTAGGTTTTGTTTAAATTGCTTGACATCAGTCCTCATTAGTGTTTCCTAGCATTGTGGGAGTTGATTTTTAAGCTGAGCCAAATAAATCTTAATAATTTTCACTACTTGTATTTGCCCTCTTAGTTTTTTGGGAGGTTCGAGGCCCTACTTTTCCTCACCCATCCAGTTCTGCTGATTCCTTGGGCTGTTACTAGCATTCACCTTCAATGCTTCAAGATGGTAGGAATTGAAGTCAGGAAGTCTTGACCTCAGTGGTGGTGGGGAAAGCACAGACAGGATGGGGAGTCAGGGACTCCTGAAAGTGCATAGGAGAAAGAAACTGTGGGTATCAGCACAGGGCAGTGGCTGCACAGCCTGTCACTCTTGCTGTCTGGCACGAATTCCTCATTAATATTTCTCAGTTAATATACGGTAAGTGAAGTAACCAACTGTTTCTGAGGCAACTGCAGGTATTTTGAACTTATGATATAAAGCGTCCTGGCTGAGGGGCATCTTCACTTGCACGTTAACCTAGGCTGTTGTTCAGCTGCTGCTCCAAATCCTCCCTGGTGTTCCTCTCCACCTTCCCTCTGTGCTTGTCAAAGCCAAGCCGTGATCTCGGCCCAGCTGAGCAGTAGGAAGATGTAGCTGGAAGCAGGAAGGTGGTAAAATCCAAGTTCCTTTCTCAGTTGACCTGGTCTCAGGCTCAGCTGGCTTCTCAAAAGCAGAACAAGAGCCGAGTGCCGAGGATTTTCCTGTGTCCCAATCCACCCTGAAGGGCAAACAACTTGCTGTGCTTTCCTAGGAAAAGACCCAGGGTAACGAAATCGATGGTCCTGTAGCAAACCACAGCAGTGACCCCTCAGCATAGCACCATACCCATAAGTGCTGTACTTGCGAAGACTCATAACTGAGGTCCACCTCTGTTGTGGCAGTTCAGACCTTGGTGAAGTTAATGTAGGTGCCCGTTGCTTGCGCTAGGGAGGTACCCTTTGGAGTAGCATACGGACTTGACTCCTACCCGAGCTTAGGTACACGCTGGGCAGTGTGGTTTAGGGCATAAGTGAGAGGAACCGGTGTTGGGAGGAGGTAGTCTGAAGTTCAGAACTTTCTGAGAAAGTGAAAGGTCTCTTGCATCTCCTGAAAGGAAGCTGGCGGGTCTGATCACTGCAGGAATAAACATCAGTGTGGGATATAGGTCAGCCTGGTTTTCACTTTCAAAATCTGCTTGTTAACTTGGAGAAGAGAGAGATCCTGCTCTAAGACTTCTGAGGAGAATTTCTCATGCTCTAGGGCAAATGCTCAAATCCTGATCAGTCCATCCCATCTTCTGATTAAATGCTTCATTAAGAAATCTGTCTCCCTTACTTCTGACAGCTACTGCAGCAAATGGCAAGTCCTCAAAGCTTTAAACCTACAATCACCCCAAACCTGCTTTTTATACTGCATTTTGATTTGTTGCCATACTGTATGACGCTATTATAGAGCTTTTTTCATTTAAGAAGTTTATTTATTGTTCATTAGCCTACAGTAGCACATTGACATCTTGCCTTTCCTTTGAAACACTGCACCTGGTTACTGAAATTTCACGTTTCCGATGTGACATTGGCTTTGGAGCGCTGATCCCTGCAGCGATGGTGTGACAGAAGCCTCGTGTGCCACCCATGATCAGTGTGTCTCGCACCACAGGCTGGAGCTTCTCGCCCAGAATTTGCCTTTCTGACTGCAGGAGAAAAATAACTTGATGATTTTGGGGGGGAGAAGACTGGAGAGACAGCGTGAGAGAGGGGACCATGATTCCTTAGAGCAGTTGCTGCAGCCCCTAGGATTGTTCCTGATGTTAAGCCCTGCTGTAATTTTTACAGGTATAAATGGGTGTAGATCTTAACTTGTTTTAATTTTCCCTTCTTCCTGCAGGACGATGCCCGTCAGTTGTTTGTATTAGCTGGAAGCGCAGAGGAAGGCGTGATGACCACCGAGCTAGCCGGCGTGATTAAACGGTTATGGAGAGATGCGGGGGTTCAGGCCTGCTTCAGCAGATCGAGAGAATATCAGCTTAATGACTCGGCATCATAGTAAGAAACTCTTTACCAGTTTCTGGGCTCTTCACAGCAAACCAAGCGGTGTTCAAAAGGCGCTGGGCGGTACTTGGGTCCCCTCCGAGGGGATGGACAGAAACCCTGGGTGGGCTCAGAAGATGACTTGGTGCTTTAGCTTGTCAAAGTCAGCTTTACTGTTTGTCTTCCCTGTATGTAATATTAGGAAAAAAACCCCACATTCCTTGTTTTGTGCCTAGGTGAATTTGCCAATCTGTTCTAGTGGAAGAATAACTTAGCAGCTTGCATTAAGGTGGCTCATTAGAACTGGTGATCAGCTACGGCACCTTCATTATCCATGCAGAAAAGAGGAACACCTCCTGAAACCGAGCTCCTGATTAAACTACCCAATTTGTGATGAGCAACAGTTTCCAGTAGCGGGATCCCCTGATACCTGCCCATCGATGCTCACGTAGCTGTTCCCCTGAACAGCTCTCACTATGCTTCCGTTCCCCTGCCTGACGCCACGCGGGCAGCGCTGCAGGCTGGTTACAAAATCTGCTTATTGTTCTGTTCTGAAACGCGCACAATTGCTTAACAATTGGAAAGTGATGATGAGATAAAGAGCGTGGAGCGCTGCTGGCTGGTTAATGAGAATTTTGACTAAGTGCCTCTTCTACTTCCAAGAAGCAGGTTACTGCAGGGAGGGGAAACTTTCTTTTAATGAGCAAAACAGTTGTTGCTTTCTTCTTTCTTTTTTTTTTCCTTCCTTTCAAAGTCGTGTGCTTGGTCTCCCTGCAACAAATATTTGAAGCTCTGAAGGGATGATTTTGGGGTTAACGGTGCCTCCTGACATCCAGCCGAAAACTTGTCTCAATTTAGCTGAGTTTTAAGCCTTTGGAAAATTAGTTTGGAAGTGCTTTATAAAGCAACTTCAGACCTGTCACAGCTCAGTTGCCTGCGGGCTCTGTCTGCGCAGAGCATATTTTCACTTGAAAATAAGGAAGAATTTTTCTAAATTTGTAACACCTTGGCAGGCTATCATGGTTTAGATCAAGGTGAGCTGACAAGAGGAGGCTTTCTCTGATTCCTGTGTGCCTTTACAGCATGCAAGGAGGAAACTTCAGATTCAAAGGGAGAAAAAAAGGATAGATGAGGGGGATGAAGGAGGGAATAATTTAAGGAAAGGATACGGAGAGGAGAAGGAAAGCTTAAGGGCTTCTTGAGCAGAGGATCTAGGGTGAAAAGCGTAAGTGGTTGAGTGGAGTTTAAGGAGGAAGCTGAAGATGGGGAACCTTGGCTTTGTGGTCTTGATGGTCAGCTTTGAAAGAGAAGGAAGGCAGGCAGGAGAAAACAGGGTGGAAAGGGGTCAGAAACAGCAGCCTGGGGAGAGGGGGCGTGAGCCTGCTCAGAGGTGCCCACTTGATCTGACTGCCTTCCGCAGACTGGGTTTTGGAGGGTTAGTCCTGTTCCTGAACATCTGCCACCCAGTTTCTGGCACTGGTACGTGTAGGCACAGCTACTGTGATGAATTGCTCTCATGGGCTGGTGTCCAGTCTGCGTGGCGGAGGGATTTCAGCCTGACGATGACCCACGTGGCGTTTTTCTGACAAGTGCATCAGAGAATTTTCCTTCCTGTCCTAAAACCACAGGAAGTTGCACTAAAGCAGTGTTATTTTGTAAACGGTAGCCAAGCAACTCAGCAGTTGGGAAACGCTGCGAGTGGGTTCCTTTAGCACAGAGCACAGTCGTGCAGTTTAAAACCTGTTTTCTCCTGCAGGACCCCCATCTCCCCAGCGAACAGAATGAGCTGGCCAGAGGAGTGTTCCGTCGGTATTTCTTTTTCTCCATTCTGTGCGTGGCTGTTGACCTGCCTCATCTGCTGGTGTTACCCCATCAGTTCCCTTATCCATGCTTACAAGATCGATTTCCTGTAATCACTTCTTGTGGCGGTGGTCACGTAGGTGCTACCTTTTGTGCACAATTCCTTTTGGGGAATTGTTTCCTTTCTCCTTCCAATACCTGCTACAAAAGGGACTGAAACTTCAGGGTTAGCAGCCTTTAAATAGATGCCCCATTTGAGATGACTGGTTTTCCAGCTGGAATTCAGTATTGCGCTGTGTTTCAAGCCCGGTTCTGGCTAACTGGGTGCTGTTCCTTGCTTCACGTCGGATTTCGGGGCCTCTGCTGAGACACCCAGAATGGGGGGAAAGAAAGAAGAACATATGAGTTTGCTCACTAAAGTTAAGTGGCATCAAGAACAAGAGCGCTGTGCCAGAGAGCCAAGGTTTTCAGGGTATTTCAAATTGTTCCGAAAACTTCCTGGATCAAAAACTGCAAGGGGTCCTGCCCATCGGAGAGCTGTCCCGGCAGGCAGGAGGCCGTGTGGGAGGAGAGGAGGCAACCATAATAACGGCGTGTCGCAATCCATACGCAGCGGGCGGGGGTAAGCTCCCAAAGATACCCGCTTGTGACGCTAATCCAAATGATCTGTCCCGGAATCAGTGTTTTGCATGTGTGTTTTTTTTTTTTTTAAGAACAGTTGAGTAACTCTTGGTCTAAACTCTGGATGTGCAAGCACTCGTGTAAACGCTCAGTGTCTTCTCCAGGCGCCATCTGGTAATGTCCCTCTAGCGACCGCCCTGCCTTCTTAGTGTGATATTTCAAACATCTATATTTTTACTTGCCTGATTGCCACTTCCCATTTTTCCTTACCTATGATGTGAGCAAACGGCTCTGTACCTCACTGCTCCCATCTCGAGTCCATGCTGTGGAGAAGCCTTTCAGACCTTTCCGCGCAATTCGTGGTGTAATCGCTCCAAAGAACAAAAACCCACCTGATGGTGGAGTGGTGTGGATGCAAGGGCACGTTGCTGTCTTGCACGTCTTTGCTTGCCGCTATCTGATATTTGGAAACCTCGGCAAGCAGATAACGCTTTAAAATATTCTAGTTGCTGGTTTCGCTACGTCTTCTGAAGTTCGTGCGGGTGCCAGTCTGCAGATACTGTAGGTAATTATCTGCAGTCTCTCAGGCAATTAGCATAGTTTCTGATCAAACACTTGCTATTCTGGCATATCTTGTACTGTTCCCAAGTGGCAGTTTTGGCCTGAATTCCCTGACATGATCCTGGATAAAAACTAGATTATTTCTATGTGGTTGGCTTGGGTTTTTTTTAATTCTCCACTTTCAAGTGCTAGCTTGCAGGGCATCGTCCTCCTGTTCATATCCTGATTCCTGTGATTCCCCTCGAGTGGCACCGCCTTGGGATCACAGCTCGAGCTTCTGAAGCGAGCTTTTTTTCATCTGTGGCTCTGTCTTAGCTGGCCCAGATGAGTGTTCAAATTAATAAAGGTAATGCACAACGTTTCCTTTTCCTGGAGCTTCCACTCTGTTACCTTCCTTTCTACTTTACTTCACCTGCCAAAATCCAGCTAGATGCGAGGGAGAGAGGCGGCAGGCTCCTGTGAAATAAATGCATTTCGTAAATATAGGTTTCACCAGGTCTTCACCCGTTTTCTTCTTGCTGTGGGAAGACTTGGCTAGAGATTATTTCTGTAAAAGCCATCAACCTGTGTAGGAAGATCACTTCCAGGCTGGCATGGGTGCTTGGGATAATGTTTCTGGAAAGCTTGGGTGTTCAATGGCTGCAAATACCACCCCACCTGGGTACCAAGCCTGCATCTTTCTGCCCTCTTGTCTCCTCTCCCTGGTGAAGGCTGGCTTTTGTTTGCTGCCGTGCCTTCGGGCGTGATGGTGACAGCCCCTCCTTTCCTTCCTCCCTCCTGTAGCTTAGGCTGCGGATAGCCGTTCATAATAAATGCTTTGTATGAATCTTTCAGAGCTTTCAGAGCCATTTTTGGCCTTGAAAGCATTCTTTCCACCGTTAAAAGGAAACACGACTGAATTGTTAGGAAAATACCCTTCCAGGGTTCATGTGAGCGTGTGGAGGAGGGGAACTCTGTTCAGTCTTCACCGACTGCTGTCCTCTTCAGAACACCCTGCTGCTGCCGTCGGTGTTTCTTAGAGTGGTCTGAGCATGAGATGGGACAACACTGGTAGGTTTCCTGATCAAACTGGAACTCCAGAACCCTGCACACACATGTGTTGAACCCAGTGCCGGTCCTGAGAAGGCTCTGAGGGTCACTAAGACAGACATGAGTTACACCGTAGGCTTTTGGTCAGGTTTTGGGGTTTTGTTTTTTTTTTTTTGTACTTGAGCCCTCCTTGGAGGGGTAAAAAACCAAAGGAAACAAAACTGTCTTTTTGCAAGCTTGTGTTTGCAAGGTGGTGTTGAAGCATGAGAAATAGTTGGCTCTGTAAACACAGGGATCCAAGGTGGGGGAGCGAGTGTTGCAACCTCAGCGTATGAAGGAAGCCTGGTGGCGAAAGGAGATTATGAAAAGGGATTCAAACTGCGTGGGATGTGGAAGGATTCAGCAAGGTGTATGTTTTCAGTTCCCGAAACAATATTTGTGAGGAACATCTTTAACTGTGGCAAACTGTGGCTTCTGAGTCGCTCAAAACCATGAGTCTCAGACTGTGCTTTTCCTTTCCCGTCCCCCCCCAAGTTCTACTAAATCTGTGTGTGGTGGAGGGAAACAAGCAGCAGCCTGCACAGGCTGGGCTCTGCAGCCTGGTTTTGCTGGGTGGGGAGGCTGCTTCAATGGCCGGGCGAGGATGGCTCCATGCACACGTGCTTGGGTGGCTCCTCTGTGACCAAGAAGTCCCCTCTGCTGGATCTTCCAACTGCTTAGGCATTTCCATGGGATATGATATTTATTTACCCTTTGAATCTCCCTGCAATTCATCTGGCAAAGCTTTTTTTTTTTTAAGGCAGCTTGCAGATAGGGCACCACTTAATCTGCTACACCTTGTTCTCCTGACTGACACTTTGGAATTCATTTGGTTGGAATTGCCTGACTCCCTTCACTCCTCGTTGGCTGCCTAAAAAGCCTTAAGTAGGAATTGTACCAGTTTTCACTGCCCAAACTTCTGGTGCTGAAAGTTGGCAATTGGGAGCAGATGCTTTACAGCTTCAGCTTGTGCATTTATCATGCCAGTGATTCAGGGCAGCTGTGACCTGTATCAAAGCCAAGCTGTTAGGAGTTGCTGGGTCAGTTCTTCCATCAGCTTTTTGAACTGCTGTATCCCAGCTAAATTCATGCTGGTAGGAAAGACGGGGTGGGGGTGGAAATCTGGGCATGTTATTTCCTCAGCAGAAACATTTCTTAACAAAAGCCTAATGAAGGTAAGTAGCTTCCACATTCTGTTTTGCTAAGCTGAAAACAAAGCCAATCCTAAGTGTGAGTTCCGGGTGCTGCGTTGCTGGTCAAAGAGCAGTTTGCAAGAACGCAGGAGGGGAATGAGAGCAGTTGGCCCCTTCTGGGCTAAGACCACTTGCAGATACCAGCTCTTTGAGAAAAGCCCCGCGATGCCGGGTGAGCACGGGCAGGAGGCTGGCAGGTAGGCTGGGTTCTCCTGGCATTTGGAAAATAGGTCAGTGCTCTGCAAATATGCTGGCGGTCCTGGGGTGAGGAGATGCTGAAGCTGACAGAGCAGGGAGAATGTCGCTCGGTACGTTGCGGGCTCGGTGACGAAGGCGGCTGGAAACTTGGAGCTCCTGGCACAGCTTTCAGGTGCATGGGAAGGAGCGATCCCTGGCTGACAAGGGATCTGTGGCAAAGCTTGGCTGGGAGGGCAGGGTTTATTACACCAGCGTAGAGCCCTTGTGCCACTGACATCTCGCAGTTGCATGGTTCTGTATTGATTAAAAACCTCTCCTGATAAAGATGTGGCCGTAGCTGTTGGAGATAAGGCTGCTGGCAGCTGTGCACGAAGGCGGCTGAACGCTTGCCTCCGGTCCCTTCCCAGCGGCGCTGGAGCAATCCTTGTCTCCTTTGCGGAAGCAGGAGGCCGTCGCCTTCCCCTTAACAGGAAAAATGAGCTTGGAGGTGTTGCTGGCTGGAGCGGGATTTCTGACGCTGCTGGAAATGATGTATACCTGTTAGTTACGTGCCCGAGAGCTGATCTTCAAAGGGAATCTGCTGTAGATGGAATTAGTTGGGGTCTTGATGGGTGCCCAGCCTTGATGCTGCAGAGAAACTGCTTCCTCCGGCGGCCGTGCCGCTGGGGAGCTGGGTGCGTTGCTGCCTGTTAGCTTGCTCTCACTAAAGGAGGTGAATGAATCCGCCTGTTTTGGCGTTGGCTCTCAATGCTTAATTCTTTCCTCCTGGTTCATTTGACGTATCCTTGCCCTTTAAAAGCGAGGCACTGGATTTATTGCCTTGTGCTTTGATGCGAAAGACCTTGACTACTTTGAATTGCCCCAAGAGATACCAGTCTTGGCATGACTTCTGCATCAGCAGTACTTCTCGTGCTAGCGTCTTATCGGGCGTCACTCCCCAGCTAGCGGAACTCTGCCCAGCACATGCTGCAAGGTCATATGGGGAGGGGTTAAAAAGAAAAAGCAACCCCCAAACCCAACAAAATCAACCCTGGGTTAGAGCCAAGGGGGTTTGTTCGCTGCACGTTTGAGGTCTGTACAATGTGGAGATGATGAATAAATTCCGTGATGACTTTCTTCTGCAGTTTATAAAAGATTCATGGCGAGCAAGCAGACTAAAAAAAGCGCATCTTGTGTTGTCTCTTCTGGTTTAGTTACCTAAATGACTTGGATAGAATATCCCAGCCGACCTATATTCCGACTCAGCAGGATGTTCTGCGGACCAGAGTTAAAACTACAGGCATTGTGGAAACTCACTTCACCTTCAAGGACCTGTACTTCAAGTAAGTGAAGGGCAGCGCTTGTCCCTGTGGACTGCGGTGGCTTCCTCAGTGTGTGGTGGTGGTGGTGGTAGGTCCCACACCTGCGCTGCAAAACGGCTGGCCCTGTTTTAACTGTCCTCCTCGCCTCCGTTACGCTCCCTCTCTACTGGCATTGCTCACTGGAGGTACCGGTTTGACTTTTATTTGCCTTCTTCTGTTCTTTTCAGCTGCTTTTATGTTGGACTCGCAGACACAGGTACTGACTGCTTGCTTACAGGATCAAAAAAAAAAACCCCCCAAAACTAAAAGGACACTGACTCCTGGATTTTGAGTTTGAATTTAACCCCTTCCTTTGAAGCGGGAGATAAGAGCTCTCCTCGCAGTCAGTCTTGGCTCTGGGCTGCATGGTGTGCTCCACCAAGCTGGAAAAAAAGGGGACCGGCTGCGTGACACTGCCGAGGACGGGACTCGCTTCTCGTCCTTCTGAATTCGGTCCCTGCAGGGCTCGGGTATCGAGCCTGGTCTTGGCAGTGTCCCTTTACGTATTGCTAATCGAGCTCCCTCTAACCTCCATAGCGGCTGCTAGGCTGCAGTTTAGCTCTCCTCCCCGCTCTTCGTCTGCTCGTTAGAAAAATCCTTGCTTTGGATCCTGAGCGTGCTCCTGACAAACAGCCTGGAGCCCCACAGGGTGGGTGTGCGTGTCCCGTAATGTGGATGTAGGAAAACACAGCACCTGTACCTTGGGCGAGTTCCCTTCCTCTGTGGCAATGTCTTCAAGTCTTTGTGGCTCAGAGCCTTTGAATAAGCATTTGTTTGCTTATTTTCAGCTTGTGTTTGAAAACAGTTTGAAAAGAGCTGTAGCAAAAATCCAAACGTTGCTTATAAAATCTCATTTTGTTTGCACGCTGCTTTTTTGGAGAGAATGGTAGCATTTTGGCTTCTGAACTGTCTTAAAACGGTTTGTACGTTAATGCCTAAACACTTTGCATCGCCGAGATATCTGGTTCGTCCAGGGAAAACTTGCCTTCCACCATGATGTATTAGGATTAGCGTTTCCAGCTGCAGTGTGTGGTGCTCTTTTTAAAAACCATCACGTCTGACTAATGGAAGAGTGAGCTGGAGGTAGCAGGCATATTCCATTTAATCGTTATAACCCTTCTTTGAAAGTGAAATGGCTGAGCGCTTGGAGGCGTTGCCTCCCTGATGCAAGGAGGGGAATTGCTCTTTCCCAAGCCTGCCTGGAGTCATTGATCACGTGCGGAGCCCGAGACACGAGGTGGCTCGTCTCGGAGGGATTTGCTCCATAAAGGAAAGCGTTAATGCATCTTAAACCCTGAAGCTGCCATCTTCGCTGTGACGGAAGCCTTGATGTTAAATCTTAGACATTAATAATGGGCTGAGTTAGCCTTAGTATAACTGTGACTCGAATTTGGATTAGCTTGGCCGAGCTGACTTGTCAAGGATGCTATTCCATTCCGCATGTCTCCACGCTAACGGTGGAGAGTAATGGCAAATGATACAAGCTAAGTAAATAGCCTGTATCCTCACAGAGATTTTCATCTTCCCTCCGCTGGTCCACGGGGACGGTTTACCTTAAACAGAAGATTGGAGTTAGCTGAACGGCACTTCTGGCCGCCTTGTTTGGCGTCATTAAATTGCATCGCTTTTGGCCCACCCTGGGCACTTCCTCTCTTGTCTGCCCGTTTGCTCTGAGAGCAAATCGATGTTTATGATTTTCATAGCTCTTGGATATTGGCTTCTATCTGGCTTGATTTAATTAAGTCACAGTCCATCACAACATCCTGGGCAACCCTGCTTTGCATCAAAATATTTTGGTCTCCAAGACACTTGCAGCTTTTTTTTTTTTTTTTTTTTTTTTTTTTTTATGGAAAGAAATTCTGTAAGCAACTTTGCAGCCTTTAAACTGCGGTAGCTCACAGGTAATTATTTTTTTTAATACATGAAAAACTCTATCTTAACCCCGTCTTTCTGGGTCCCAGTAGTAGCGTGCAGGTTGTATGTCCCAGATAATCCTTTGTCAAGCACAGTGTAAATTAACTGGAAGAGCTGACTATGAGTAGGTGTTTGGAGTCCAGTCAAGCAAATGGATTGTTGCTAAGGAAATAGGAGACGGAGAACAAAATAAGCATGCCCCGGTGAATCAGCAGGCTTCTGGATAACAACGTAGGTAACGTCTAGTTCTTCCTGCTGGAATTGCTCTGAGGAAAAGAATTCTCATTTTAAAATCCACTCTTCCTGAGAAAGGGAGGGCTCAGAGTTGTTGGCCTTGCCAATGGAAGGTTTTCCCCTAAACCCTGCCCCTTTAAAAGTCCTTAGCAGAGCCTTGTTCATCCCCCGAGAGTGTCGTGGTGGCCGGGGAGCGAGGTCTCTGCAGCTTCTGAGATCCTTCTTCTTGCCTCTCTCAGGATGTTCGATGTTGGTGGCCAACGGTCGGAGCGGAAGAAGTGGATCCACTGCTTCGAAGGCGTGACAGCAATTATTTTCTGCGTGGCCCTCAGCGATTACGACCTCGTCTTGGCCGAGGACGAGGAAATGGTATGGTTATGGAGGAGTTCCCCATGCCTGGCCGCGTGGCGCCGTTGGAGAAGGGAGGTGGAATCGTGGGGTGGGCATGTCCCTGCCTTGCTCTTCTCGTTACAGTTGTTCAAGGGCTGCGAAGATGAGCGCTTCCTTGTCGCAGCCTGCAGTATCTTGCCCCAGATAAAATGTAATGCATAAATGAGATTTGTTCTCCAGGCCCTGGTTGCAGGGAGGTGCCTTGAGTTGTCCCCGCAGCCTGTTCCCCGAGGTGGGAGCACCTCCATGGAGGAACAAACACGTCCTGGGGGACCTATGGGATGAGGAGGTGACCTGCCCCTGCCCAGGGTTGTGCCCGTGCTCTTCCTGGTGAAGCAGCAGTGAGGATGTGTCAGTCACGCTTGACTCTATAGTCTGGCCTTTGCTGTAAAGCCTGTCCGTCCCCCCACCCCATCCCCCCCCGAATAACTCTGGAATGATGCATCGCCCTTCCGATTTTTATTTTCCAGAACCGGATGCACGAGAGTATGAAACTGTTTGACAGCATTTGCAACAACAAATGGTTTACAGACACATCGATCATTCTCTTCTTGAACAAGAAAGACCTGTTTGAGGAAAAGATTAAGAAAAGCCCGCTAACGATCTGCTATCCAGAGTACACAGGTAAGGTTGGGCTCCTCAAGCTCTGCTGTATTTGCTGCCAGGGCCAGGCATGAGTCAGTCAAAGCCTACACAATCCAAGAGAACTCGAAAGTTTATCTCTTT
>NW_009259982.1:40959-52633 GCF_000687185.1 Egretta garzetta
GGGGCAGCATCTCTGGGCTGTCAAGTTAGCTGATGGCTCGTTTTCTCGGAAGAGATGTGGTCGTGCATGTCTGTGGTTCGGAACAGCCTTTGTCCACGTGGTTTACGGCCTGGAGTAGGAATAGCAAAGAATTGCACTTGGGCAAATCAAGGTCACTCTGCATTTTCTGCGTGTTCCTAGGACAGTACTTGCATTTAACTTCAATTTTAGAGGCTGTGAAACTTAGCCACGTCCTGGCCGTGGTCCTTGTTCACCCCGCTGCGTCTGCATTTCAGCAAGAGGCTGTTGCAGCCTTTCCCTGCCGTGGCCCCGTGTGGACGTGGTGCTTCACCGAGTCACCGCTCGAGGCATTTAGATATTTTTTTTTTTTGAGTGGTCTTTCCTTCCAACCTGCTTATTCCTGTTGTTTGCCGCTCGTCCGCTGTAACTGTGTGTTCCTAGCATTGCTGTAGCCAGCGTACGATGTTCCCTTCTCGTGGTCTCCGGGCAGGGAGGCTGGAGTGGGGAGCGACCTGTGAGTTGCAGAGGCGAGTGGCTTGTCCAAGGTCACTGAGCAGAAGCTGGGAATAGACTTCAGATTTACAAGAAGGGGTTAATGGTGGATTTGGATTTGTAGCTGGATAAGGCAGATGGTTGCGAGCAGCTTAATATGTACTTAAAAGATCTCTCTGCTGTGAACTGCTGGCCAAAGTAAGGGATCTGATCTTTTTCAGGCTCCAACACGTACGAGGAAGCAGCTGCCTACATCCAGTGTCAGTTTGAAGATCTGAACCGGAGAAAAGACACCAAGGAGATCTACACACACTTCACCTGCGCCACCGACACCAAGAACGTGCAGTTTGTGTTCGATGCTGTTACAGATGTGATCATCAAAAACAACCTGAAGGAATGCGGACTCTATTGAGAAGGAAGGGGCGTGGGAAGAAGGTTCAGTTTTTATGATGCGGCGTTGTGGGAACCAGACTCTTTGCTGCCTCGTGGGGACAGCTGCGAGCATGAACAGGACCAGGGAAACGAAAACAGCATGCGGAATCGTTGCATTCTTTAGCACAATCTTCTGTATTAGGGACCTTTTTTTATTGATGTGGGATGTTGAAGTTAGGTCAAGGCGGAACAACCGTTAGTGTGACTAGATCCTCCCGGCATCGTTTGGATGGCGTGATCTCAAATGTGTACAGCTGTTGTGAAGTTGAGGTGCTGGATTCCAGACCTTCGATATGTAGCTTTCTCTCTTTCTTTGGTTAACAAGCCACCACTAGTCTGTTTTTAAGGTTTTTTCCATCAAGAAAACTATATAACTTTACTAAATTTTATTTCTTTATTTGCAAACGAATCTTGTTTTAAAAATAAAAAAACAACAACAAAAAAATATATCACTTAACTATGCACATGTGACCAGATCATGCAGAAAGTATTCCTCTTAGCAGGAACTCTTTGTTTTTAACACTTGGTATGGTCAGGATTTAATATTTCTGCAACTACTTAAAGGATCCTTAGAGCTCTTAGGGCGACAGCTTCGGCTTTTTCTGATGTGTAATTTGTTACCATCCTGCTACCGTAAGGCTTTCTGAGGAACCTGCGGCAGCCGGATGAGCGACTCCTTTAGCTTGTGGTTAGGGGCGAACCTGGTTTTTGCCGATACCCCGACTCGAGATTCATTCTGCCCGGTAAGCGTAAGGCCGGCTTCGCCGGGAACGTGTCCCCGGGCTGCGTCCGTTGGAGAGGTGAAACGCTGAGCTCCGAACTGGGCAGGGAACGCCTGCCGCTGCAGAGCGACTGAATCAGCCACTTCGACTCTTGTGCATTTTTGGTCTAAACCGGTGGGTAATTTTGTAAAGGGTGCACCTTGTTCTGCATTTACCATGGCCTTTCTGTTCAGAGACTCCTAACTGTATTGACGAGCATGCCTTTACTTTGTATATGTGGTGCCAAATTCCCGTTTGCCATCGTTTTTAACTGTAGTAACGTTCATAACCAGTCAGCACATTCCTTTGCCGAACCGTTGCATTGAGACTCTCTTTCCCCGTTTGTCATGTGTACAGTTTCAATCTGTTATAGTTGTTGGCAGTATTAAAAATGGTGAGTAAACAGTTTAGCCTTTCCTCTAGTTTATTCTTAATTCTTTTTCCAGGAGCTTTCCTTCCCCCCCTACATTTGAGCAGGTCCAGGGGAGGGCTACTAAAATGCTCTGAGGGGCTACTAAAATGCTCCGAGGGCTGGAGCCCCTCTGCTCTGGGGCTAGGCTGGGAGAGTTGGGGGTGTTCAGCCTGGAGAAGAGAAGGCTGCGGGCAGAGCTGAGTGCGGCCGGTCATCAAAACTGGGAAGGTTCTATCAAATCCATCAGCTGGTCTCCAAAATATGTACAGTCTCCAAAGCTGCAAAGTGGGACAGCGTACTCCAAGGCGCAATGAGTCACTAGAAGCAATAATGGGAAAAAATGAGGGTGGTGAAACCCTGGCAGGGGTTGCCCCGAGAGGGGTGGAGGCCCCATCCCTGGGAACATTCCAGGCCAGGTTGGCCGGGGCTGTGAGCAACCTGATGTGGTTCAAGGTGTCCCTGCTCCTGCAGGGGGGTTGGGCTGGGTGACCTCTAGGGGTCCCTTCCAACCCAAACCATTCTGTGATTCCATGATTCTACGCTTTGCTGGAGAAGGAAGGTAAGCGCTTTGATGGGAAATGGGTGTAATTAATTACTGGGACGGGAAGGTTCCTTGTGCTTTAGCATCCGTGGCTCTCGCTGCTCTCTGTCGCAGCCGCTTCTGCTGCTCCCAAAGGCTTGGGTTGTGCTGGCGCAGACGGAACCCGGCAGGCGTCCAGCCCCTCATCAGGATTATTGGCAGATGCTTCGTTTACTGCTTATTTATAGCACAAGTCTCGCTGCCTCTTGTAAACCTGATGGGAAAATGAGTGCCCTGGACCGCGATGGAGATGTAACCCCTTTCCGAGAGGCTTGGAAATAAAGAACGAAACATTGCTGGGATGCTTGGGGGGGGGGGGGGGGGAAGTAAAGGGCCACCCCGTAGCGCAGCGCTGCCTGAAGCTGCAGAAAGAGGGGTTGTGGGCTGGAAACTCCTTTCCCGAGCTGCCTTGAGCTCCGACTGCCTGACACTTCCCTCCCAGCCAGCTCTGAGGGTTTCCTACCGCTTCACCCCAGGGCGGGGGACGCCTCGCTTCGCCTTTGAAACAAACTTGTGCAAACCTCCCCGGGAATCGGGCTGCGATGTGGTCTCTCACCCGGGCGGGAGGATGGTGCTTTGCTGGGGAAGCTTTTTTGGTTGGTGGTGGCCGGGTGGCACCTGCAGCTGCGTCCCCAGTGGGGGGACGGGGGTGGCCCCGCTCTGCAGCATGTGGGCCACGGGTTGGTCTTGGTAGGGGATCTGTGCACCAAGTGTGGAATGAATGTAAAAAATGTAAAATATTCCTTGATCCAAGCTCTTGGGTGCAGGAACAGGGTTGGGGAACCATCATAGGACTGTTTGGTTGGAGAAGACCTTTAAGATTGAGTCTAACCGTTTCCCTACCCCTGCCATCCCACCCCCAAACCCTGGCCCTCAGCACCTCGTCTGCCCAGCTTTTAAATCCCCCCAGGGCTGGGGACTCGACCCCTTCCCTGGGCAGCCCCTTCCCATGCCTGACAGCCCCAAGGGGAAGGAATTTTTCCCAACATCCAACTTGAGGCCATTTCCCCTCGTCCCATCGCTTGTTAATTGGGAGGAGGGACCAACACCCTCCTGGCTCCCCCCTCCTCTCAGGCGGTGAGGTGTCCTCCAGGCTGAGCCCCCCCCAGTCATCACCGAGAAATCAAAGCGGGAGAAACGACAGACGTCGGCGCCATGCATGTTTCTTTATTTTGTTTTTCCTACAGTTAAATGAAGCTGGGTACGGGGCCTCTGCAGTCAACGGCGAGAGGATACAGGACTTGTCTACAGGACCAGTGTCGATTTATTTACAAGCAGTGAAGAGCAAATACAGCTCTAAAGAGCAGAATGAAAATCTTTCAAGTAACCATTTCCTCTTTATCCTGCCCATTCCTCGGCCGGAGGTGTGCAATTACCTCCCCCCAACCCTCAGCTGCAACCCCACCCTAGGGAGAAACTCAGAAAGAACCCTCCGAACCACCTTAATTTCTCCTGCCAAAGGACTGAGGTTGGTTCCCAGGCGTGACTGGGAGGTGACCCAGCCTCCACCTTCCCCAGCAACTCCTGGTTTGATGAATTCAGCTTGATAAAAGGGAAGAAGGCAGCTGCAGAGGGCCGGGGGGGGGGGGGGCCCCTGCCCCTGCCTCCCCGCAGAAGCGATGCTGCCGCAGGGTGGGAGGACGATGGCTCGATATTAATTTTTCCGGCTGGCGGAGCGGGGGCCGCCGGCTCTTTGGTGTCAAACCACTCCAGGTCTCATCTATAAACGCTGCGGTTCACGTGCTGCGGAGAGCGGGGGGTTCGTTCGTTCGTTCTTTTTTTCTTAAAAGAGGAAATGGCCGTGAAAGGGAGCAGGAAGTTCAGCCTCAGCCCCTTCCTATCTGGGGCTTGAAAGCAGGCGGCTTGGCTGGGCAGGTCATAGAAAAAATGGGGTCCAAGTAACTTTTATGTTTTCGTTCATCCTTTTTGGCTCTGCTCAGCAGAACGGCGCTGAACTGGAAGTCCTTTCCTCTTCTGGGAGGAAAGAAGAGCGGGGTTAAACGCTTTCAACCACCACCATTAAGGTTGCGATGGCGCAAGGCGCAGGAAGGGTGGGTTTGGAGACGCAACTTTGCATTGCACCACGCTTGGCCACGGAAAAAAATAATAATTCATCAGCTTAAATGCACCGACCCAGGCGGTGACGAAAAGCCCGGGGTGCTGTACCTACCATTCCCCTGCTGCTCAGCCCCTGCGGCTTTCCAGGGCCTCCCTGCCCGCCACCCGGGCACAGGATTTTTATTTTCCTTGATGCTAGAAGCGAGTTCTCTGCTTAGAAAGCGGCTTTGTTCCCGGCACAATGCGGAGCTGGCGGCCGAGGGCTGCACCCCCCGTCCTGCCGCAGCCTGCCCCTGCCCCCGGGGAAGCTGCCTGCTTTATTTATTTTATTTTTTTTTCTTTATCTCGCTGCTTTATTAATGTTCAGGGACAAGGGAAGCGCTGGAGGTTCCCTTGAAAAACAAAGCGTTGGAGCCGGCGGCTGGGACCCGCTCGGAAAGCGGAGGAAAAATTCCTGCCGGTGCTCATGCTAGCGAGCAACCGCGGGTGGAAGGATTGAGGTTATAAACCCTAATTAAACCCTTACGGTGACGAGCTGAAGGGCTGGGTGAAGCCCAGCACGGCCTGGGATTCCCGTGCCTTCTCCCCGCCTGGGCAGTGCTGGGGTTGTTCCCGTGAGCCGAGGCGGGGTGACAGCCTCCCAGCCAGGCTGCAAACCGGCGCGGCGGGAGGAGGCCCCGAGATGAAACGGTTTGATCTGGCTCAGGTGCATCATTTGGGCTCTGACCCGCTGGTTTCTCCGCATGCAAGGGTGTGAAGTGCTCTGGTGACAGGAGTTCGAAATAACTCCGGGGCTCAGCCCACCCCGCCCTGGGAGGCTGCTGAGGAAGGGGTGGGAACCCCACCGGAGCTCTGCACGGGGATGCCAACCTTCCCCTGTGGCTGGTGGGACCCCAGCCCCCCCCGCTCCTCCCGAGACCCGGCGCATCCTCCCCTCCCCTGCTCTGCCAGCGGAGATTTCCAGGCCGCCCCATGGCAGAGCCCAGGCTCACCCGGGTCCCATTGCCCTGCCGAGCGGGATGGAGCGGGCTCCGCATCCTCATCCCCCTCCCCTTCCCCAGCCCTTTATTTTTGTGGTTAAAGAACCGTTTCTCGCGACCGCAGCCCGCCGGGGCGTACCTGCCACCCCGGTGCTCAGAAGAGGCCGCAGTCCTTGAGGTTCTCTTTGATGATGACATCCGTGACGGCGTCAAAGACGAATTTGACGTTCTGCGTGTCTGTGGCACAGGTCATGTGGCTGTAGATCTCCTTCACGTCCTTTCGCATGTTGAGGTCAAGGAACTGGGTCTTGATGTAATTTCCGGCGTCTTCAAAGGTGTTGGGACCTGGGGAGGGAGGAGGCGATGCTGCTGCTGAGCTGCTCCCGTGGGAGATGAGGGTCAGAGCCGGGTGAGGACCAGGGGATGGTTTTAAAAGCTCAGTTTTAAAACCAAGGCTTGGTTTTAAGAGCTAGATCTGAAATCTCCCTCCAGAGGAGGAGGAGGAGGAGAAGGGTTGGGGGGCAACTGCACCTAGCAAAGCAATTTTAATAAAAGCCATTTTATCCCATTTCAACCCTTCCAAACGCCATCCAAAGGCCACCTCTGCCCTCTCCTCTGCTCCTACCTCCAGGGACTTGATCCCAAACCCAAGACACTGTGCCTGCATTGGGACCATGCGACTCCCCGCTGCAGAGCATGGTCCGGGGGGGTTCTCCAGGAGGGGGAACGAACCGACTCACCGTCGTAATCTGGGAAGCAGATGCTGAGATGGACTTTCTTGATCTTTTCCTCAAAAAGGTCCTTCTTGTTGAGGAAGAGGATGATGGACGTGGCGGCAAAGAACTTGTGGTTGCATATGCTGTTGAATAGGTGCAGGGATTCGTGCATGCGGTTCTGCAAGCAAACAGGCTCGTTGGCACCAAGCGCCGGTGCTTATTTTACAAACCCTTTTTGGCCACCGCAGCCCCCCAGACCCCCCCCATTCCCCAGACGAGAGCTTTTCCCCGTGCTGCTGGGGATGCTCCTCTTTGCCGCAGCACCAAACGCCTCCGCTGCCTGGCCCCTGCCTGCACCGGGAGTTCCTCTTGCCCATCCGAAAAGCCCCCGTGCCACGGTGCGAGCAACTTGGCTAGATCCGAGCGGTGCTTGGGAGCGGTGTTCAGCATCTCCGGGCAGCGCGACGCTCCATCCCCTCCTGGCAGATGTTCAGAAATGAAGGCTTACGGTGGGAAAATGAGCCGGGGCAACATCGCAGCCCTGCGGCGCGGCTGCTGGAAGGTGCTCGGTGCGGGTGCCGAGCGTCCGTCCCCGCTGCCTGGGCCGTGCTGCGGGATGCTCTTGCTGGAATGTCAACCACAGCTTTGGAAAGGAGCGGGGGAAAGGAAAAGCTCCGGGTTTAACGCAGGCGTTGCGGTTTCTGTTTTGCGGCAGGGGCATCCTCAGGAGGACGAGGCTCCGTCCGGCTGGAGCTAAGCCCGAGCGGGGCTCTTGCTGCCCTGCTGACGGGAGGTGGATCCCCTTCCCCTCTGTGTGGCAGTGGGTAGGTTCTTTGAGGGTGACGGGGATGTTCTCTCCGGATTCCTGTTGCAGCAGCTTTTCTGTATGGCTGCAGTGAGGGCACCTGCAGGGCCGGCTTTGGCCAAATCCTGCCCCATCCCTGTGTCACAGCCTCTCCGGGCTTCGATGGCAAAGCTGCCCTCTCCTTCCTTGTGCCTGCTTTACGGCTGGGGAAGGGCTGCCTGCTCCTGCCCGGCCTCGGCAAGCCCCGCGGGGGGCAGAATCCGGCCCTGTCCCGGCTCTGGGTGAAGGTGCTTGGACCCCAGAGCACCAGGGAGCATCCGCAGGACCGGCCGCTGCGGGAGATGCCAGCAAGGGCGCTTCGCTCCAGTCCCTGAGGCCGGGGGGAAGGCAGCCTGCTTCTCCCGCTCTGCTCATCCTCACCCCTTATTTCTTCTGAGAAACGGCCCGTTTTGGGGCTGTCGCGTTCCTCCTCTCCAGACCTCCGCCCTCCTAGCTGCTTTCCCCCGTGCCGGAGGGGCGGCTCTGCCGGAGCATCCCTCGCCGGGCACCGGGAGGGCTTTGCTGAACGACCTTGTGCCGTCCTTCCCCCCGCTGCCGCTCACCGGGGGGGTGAAAGCTGCCCCTCATTGCTGCTTTTCTGCCAGGCCAGAGCTGCCTCTGGGTGAGATTTTCCTTCATCGAGACCCGTTCCCGTCTCCCCCCTCTCCTCCTGCGCCGGGGCCGGCTCCTTTGGGTTTGCTCGGGTGCTTTTCCTGTGTCTGGGAGCGTTCCCGGGTGGGACGGTGGCTCTCGGGAGGAGGTGGGCGTTGGGGGCCGCTTTGCCCATGGCTGCTCGGATGGAGCGGGGGCTTCCTCGTGGGCAGCGGGGGGGGGGCAGACCCACGGCCCCATGACCTGCGCTTTGGTTTGGTTGGGCTGCGTGGGCCCCAGTGTAAGCGCTGACACGTTTACTGGGTGCAACTGGGTGGGAACCAGCTCCATCCCTTCCCTGCATCACCGAGACCATCAACCGGCATGGGGTGGTGGCCCCCCTCCCTCTGTAACCCCCCCCAAGAGCACCCAGCTCCTCTCCCCCAAGGCTTCCAAGCCCCGGTCCCCTCCTGGACCCCGACCCACCACTTCATCGTCCTCCACCAGCACCATGTCGTAGGCGCTCAGCGCCCCGCAGAAGATGATGCAGGTCACCCCCTCGAAGCAGTGGATCCACTTCTTGCGCTCCGATCTCTGCCCTCCCACATCGAACATCCTGAGGGGGGGGGGGGGAGACAAGGATGAGGGGGGGTGACACATCCAGTCCTGCCACCCCCACCATGATGCTCCCAGCACCCTGTGCTCGGCGGTGTCAGGGATGCAGTGACCGACCACCCCTGGTCCAGGCGGGGTTGGTGGTCCCTGGAGCATCAGGTTCACCCCAACCCCCCTCCCCATGGTGGGGGGTCATGGAGGGGCCACCCACCCACCTGAAATTCAGGTCCTTGACAGAGAACTTGGTCTCGATGATGCCCGTGGTCTTCACTCGGGACCGCAGCACATCCTGCTCGTTGGGCAGGTAGCCGGGGGCCGTGATCCTGTCCAGCTGGTTCAAGTAACTGGGGGGGGGACAGGAGGGGATGTGACCTGCTGCCCAGGGGCTGCCCACATCCCCGTGTCCCCCCCCAAAGGCTTTTTGGGAATGGTTGGGGGGCTAAGCTCTGCCAAACACTGGGATTCTGAGGCAGTGCTGTCCCTGGGGGGCTGCAGAGACATTGGGGGGGTCTGACGGGGGGCTGCAGCCCACTGGTCCCCATGGGACAGAGGCTGGCAGCCTCAGGATATTCCCAGGATCAGGGAGGGGATTGATTTTGCCAGGCTGGGTGGGAAATGGCGATGAGCAGCCGGGGAGGTCCCCAGGCACATCCCTGTCCCCTCCCTACCCCCCCAGTTGGTGACCCCACTCACTACGCGGCCGAGTCATTGAGCTGGTACTCGGCGGCTCGGTCGAAGCACGCCTGGACCCCCGCATCCTTCCACAGCTTCTTGATGCAGTCGACCAGCTCGGGGGGCATGGTGCCCTCCTCGATGGAGTCAGCCAGGTTGAAGAGCTGCCGGCCATCGTCCTGCAAGAGGGACCCTTCACCACCGTCCCACCCGTGGTCCCTGTCCCTCAAAAAGCCTCCAGGGCCAGGCAAGGGGCTGGGGGGGGGCAGCACGGGGCCACTACGGACCCCGGCTCTGGGGGTTCCCCTGCCCCACGGCCCCTCGGCCGGCGCGGGGGGTTTGCAGGGGACGGGGACGGGGACGACTGCCCCGACTGACCGCGCGGGACGGCTCGCTGTAGTCGATGCCCAGCGTGGACATGGCGCGGATGATGGCCAGGATGGACTGCAGGATGTTGCCGTAGATGATGGCCTTGAACTCCATGCACTCCTCAGGCGTGTAGCCATCCTGGTGGATGATCCTGTGGGAAGGGGGGGGGCCGGCGGCCTCAGCCCCAATCCTGGGGTGCCCCTACCTCCCCTCCCAGCATCACCCCACCCTGGGAATCAGCAGGGTGCCACCACCACCACCAGAATGACACTGGGGGGTTACGGGGGTCCTGCCACCCCTGTGCCCTAGCTGGGGGTGTCTCCAAGCCTTGGGCTCATGCTGGTGACCCCCCCAGCATGGGTCCCTCGTTCTGGGGCTGTACTCACTTCATCTGCTTGACGATGGTGCTCTTGCCCGACTCTCCAGCCCCTGGAAGAGGGTGGGAGGACACCTCAGTGCTGGCCAGGGCAGGACAGACCCCAGGCCTGATGCCACAGTGATGGGCACCACATGGGGACTGGAGATGCTTTCCCCCCTGGTCCGCTCTCCCCTGGCTGGACACCCAGCCTGGCTTCCTCCCCCCTCTGTCATGGTGCCCATGCCACGTCTTGTCACCCCTTGCTCCCGGAGCTGGACCACACCTCGGGGACCCCCAGGGGCTGTGGGGACCCACCAGGCTGCCGGGTCCCCAGGGTCCCATGCCTCCCGCCCACTGTGGGCACCGCCAGCGATGGCTTCGGTGCTGTAAGCGGCTTAGGGCAGCACAGGAAGCTGCTTAGAATTAGGGTGCTAATCGCCTTGACCCCAGCCCCCCCACCTGGATAAGCCCCCACCGCTGGTCCCTGCCCCACGGGGCCCTAGTGCCTCCCTGTGGGGTCACCCCGCTACCTGAGTGGGGTGCGGGGGGTCCCCCCAGGGACTGTCCCCTCCCTCCCTGCACCCAGCAGCAGGGTTTGGGGGTGCTGGTGGCAGGAGCCCCTCAGGGTCTCGCTGACCCTCCTGGGATGTGTCACAGCCTGGCCCAGATGGGACCCGGTGCCTTCGTCCCATCCCTGTCCCCTCGCTGTCACCGTCATCCCCGCCACCCGTCTACTCGCCACCAAGAGCCGATGCCACCGCTGGCTCTTCCCAGGCACAACCCTGGGGGACATCCCGCTGGTGGGCAACCTCAATGGCAACTCATCAGGCTAACGAGGGCTAATGGGCTGCAGGGAAGGGACCCTTGGGACAAAGAACGGCAGAGCAGGAGGAGCTGATGGTGTTGGGGATTGCTTGTCCCTGTCCCCATCCCTGTCCCCGTCCCCTCTCCCTGGTCGCCTTTGCCACCTGCCCAACCCCAGCAGCTGCAGCCCCCCAGCATCCGCAGGGTCCCCTGTGCCGGGTGGGGACAGGGGGACACTCCCGCACCCTCCTGGGGACATCCCCTCCGTCCTTACCAAGCAAGAGCAACTTCACCGTCTTGGCCTCCTTATCCGCATCCTCCTGGAGCTTCTTCTCCAGCTCCTTGGACCTCTTGGCCATCTCCTTGTCCTCCGCGCTGGCCCCGCTCCCCATGGCCTCGTCTTCCTCCTCGAGCACCTTGAGCTCCTCTAGGTCCCCGGGCTTTTCCAGCTCTCCGTGGGGAACGGCGCGCGCACCCCGGGGGCGGGCGGTGGGCAATGGGGGGAGAAAGAGAAGCCCCGAAAGGCCAAGCCGGGTACCCGCCGCCCCGATGTCGGGGTGCCCCGTAGCAGGCAGAGCTCAGTGGGTCCTCGCGGGCCGGCTGCCCCCCGCTCTCTCCCTTAATTTCCCATGGAAAACCTGATTTTTTTTGACCGTGGGATTTGGGGACTTTTTATCTTGCCATGTGACCTAGGAAATCCAATTAGCCCAAGATGGCAAAGATTAGGGCTCAGGAGAAAAAAAAAAAAAAAAAAAAAAGAAAACAGGGAGCATCTCGGGGAGGTGGGCACGGGGCTTACGTAAGGGGGCAGGCAGCGTGCCACCCCCTGCCCACAGGGGATGGGGACACCCTGTGTCCCCTGGGATGGCTCGGGGGGGGGGGGGGGGGTTGGGGCTCCCCTCCCCGTGTGTGTGGGCTGTGTCCCCCCCGCTATGGGCTGGATTGGCATTGGGGCTGGGGTCAGCCCCCCGCTCGTCTGTGGGGGGGTGG
>NW_009259982.1:57797-61299 GCF_000687185.1 Egretta garzetta
GTTAGGGATGGGGGTTTGGGGTGAGCTGGGGGGGTCCCAGCCCCGCTGGTGGCACAGGGTGCCATCCTGGCCCTGTCACGCCCCCTCCGGATGGGGGGGTCCGATGCTGCGTGTCCTCCTCCCTCCTGTCTCCGCTTGGGAGTTGTCTCTGTCACGAGTTATTTCGTTCTCTGTCCCCTGTCCCCCCCCCTGCCGTCGCCACTTTTCGTTGTGCTCGTGTGGGGCTGGGGGATGGGACGGGGACGGACGGGACACGATGCCACCACCAACAGGGTGGCACCAGGCTGCCCAAAGCTGGTGGTGGCATCCCTGGGGACAGCGTCACCCTCCTGCCACCCCAGGGCTGGATGTGGTCCCCAAGGCGGCGCTGGTGCTGCTCCCGGGGGGGGCGGACATGGGGACACGGGGATGGGGATGAGCCCTGTCCTCCTCTCACTGGCCACCGTCCGTGCCCACAGGCTCTTCAAGGAGCAGAACGAGGACCTGGCGGACCACGTCCCCAAGGAGCGGGAGGCGTTGCTGGAGCGGGAGTTCCAGCGGGTCACCATCTCCGGGGAGGAGAAATGTGGGGTGAGCCTCCTCGCCCCCCCTCCCCCGCCGTGGGGCTGGGGCTTCGGGGTGTCAACCCCCACCTTGGGGCTACTTTATCGTGGTGTCCCCCTGCCCAGGTGCCCTTCACGGACCTTCTGGATGCGGCCAAGAGTGTGGTGAAGGCGTTGTTCCTGCGGGAGAAGTACATGGGGTTGTCCCTGCAGAGCTTCTGCAAAACCACGGCCCGGTACCTGCAGGACCTCTCCGAGAAACCCCTGGAGACCCGTGGCTATGAGGAGGTGCCCGAGACCCCCGTGGCCGCCGGGATCTGGGCTTTGGGCTGAAGATGGTGGACGGCGTGGTGCACGTCTACACCAAGCAGGACGTCACCGACAAGTGAGCCGTGGGGATGGGGGACGGGGGTGGCGGTCGCTCACTGGTGTGATGAGTTTGCTGGGGGGCTGCGGTGGGTGGCGTGGGGGCCAAGGGGAGCCTGCTGGGCCCTGTCCCCGCGTGTGACACAGCTCTGTCCCCACCAGGAGCACAGAGCTGGACCTGCTGTGCCCCGACCTGCAGGAGTTCATTGCCGACATGAATTTCCTCATGGCTTTGATCATCAATGGGCCCATGTAAGGAGAAGGGTCCCACCATGGGGGTGTCCTGGGGGGGGGTGTCCCACCATGGGGTTGTCTTGGTGGGGGGACAGAACCATGGGGACAGCACCAGAGGACATGGTGGTGGCTATGACACATGGCACTGGTGCAGATCCCATGTCCCTGTGTCCGTCCTTGCTCACGGTCACCGTCCAAGAGCCGAGAGCTGCATCCCCTCATCCTGGTGGGCACCAGCCTTTCAGGGCTGGATGTTCTCCTTCCTCTCCCCCAAACTGACACCCCCTCCCCGCCTTGAGCAGCAAATCCTTCTGCTACCGCCGGCTGCAGTACCTGAGCTCCAAGTTCCAGATGCACGTGCTGCTCAACGAGATGAAGGAGCTGGCGGCCCAGAAGAAGGTGCCCCACCGTGACTTCTACAACATCCGCAAGGTGCCCGCTGGCTCCTGGTGGGGGGTCCTGGCTTGACCGGGGAGCACTTGGAGGCTCTCAGAGTTGAGCGTCACCTCTGGCCGTTACAGGTGGACACCCACATCCATGCCTCGTCCTGCATGAACCAGAAGCACCTCCTGCGCTTCATCAAGCGGGCCATGAAGAAACACCTGGATGAAATCGTCCACGTGGAGAAGGGCAAGGAGCAGACGCTCAAGGAGGTCTTCGAGACGATGAACCTCACTGCCTACGACCTGAGCGTGGACACGCTGGATGTCCACGCGGTACGGGGGACAACCCCAAATCCTGGAGATGAGAAGGGCGGCCCAGCCCGGGGTGGAGGCATCTTCTCCAGGGGTTGTCCCAGGGTGGGGTGGGGGATGCTGGAGGCTCTGGATGTGGGGATGCTGTGGTGGCTCTTGGGGTGATGAGGGGTCTCATCTCACATCTGTGTCACCCTGCCAGGACCGCAACACCTTCCACCGCTTCGACAAGTTCAATGCCAAGTACAACCCCATCGGCGAGTCCATCCTGCGGGAGATCTTCATCAAGACAGACAACCGCGTCTCGGGGAAGTACTTTGCCCACATCATCAAGGTGAGCGGCCCTGACGGTTGACCCTCCACATCTCCCTCCCTCTGATGCCCACGGTGGCAATGCCACCCACATCCCCCTTCTTGGTGGTCGAGGGGTGACGCTTGCCTCTCCCTGGCAGGAGGTGATGTCCGACCTGGAGGAGAGCAAGTACCAAAATGCTGAGCTGCGTCTCTCCATCTACGGCCGTTCCCGGGACGAGTGGGACAAGCTGGCCCGCTGGGCCGTCAACCACCGCGTCCACTCCAACAACGTCCGCTGGCTCGTGCAGGTGCCCCGGCTCTTGTGAGTATTGGGGGGGGGAAGATACCCTCAACCGGGGCCGTGTCCTGGGTGGGGAGACCCAGGAGACCCCACTGAGGGCTGGGGTGGGATGGGACACCCGTCTCTGAGCGGGGTCCGTCCCTCTGCAGTGATGTTTACCGGACGAAGAAGCAGTTGGCCAACTTCCAGGAGATGCTGGAGAACATCTTCCTGCCCCTCTACGAGGCCACCGTCCACCCTGCCCAACACCCAGAGCTGCACCTCTTCCTGGAGCACGTGAGCACCAAGTCCTGCTCCTGGGTGGGGGTGACACCGGTGACACCTGCACCCCCCAGCTTGAGGGCTGGGACAGATTTCCTGGTGGAGGGGTGACCACCCCATGCCGGGGTTGTCTCTCCCGCAGGTGGATGGCTTTGACAGCGTGGATGATGAATCCAAACCAGAGCATCACATCTTCAACCTGGACAGCCCTTTGCCGGGAAACTGGGTGGAGGAGGATAACCCCCCCTACTCCTACTACCTGTACTACATGTACGCCAACATGACAGTGCTCAACCATCTCCGACGGTAAGGGCACCTCGGGGTCTCCGGCACCTCCGCCCATCCTGGGAGGGTCTTGGGCAGGTCAGATGATGATGGTCGGCCCCATGTTGCAGGAAGCGAGGCTTCCACACCTTCGTCCTCCGCCCACACTGTGGTGAGGCCGGCCCCATCCACCACCTCGTCTCGGGCTTCATGGTCTCGGAAAACATCTCCCATGGCTTGCTGCTCCGCAAGGTGAGCGGGGATGGGGGTGCCCATGGGAGTCAGGTGTGGGGCTGGGACCCCCCCCTCACCCTGCTGTCCCCCTCCAGGCCCCTGTCCTGCAGTACCTCTACTACCTGGCGCAGATTGGTATCGCCATGTCCCCGCTGAGCAACAACAGCCTCTTCCTCAGTTACCACCGCAACCCCCTGCCCGAGTACCTCTCGCGGGGGCTCATGGTCTCCCTCTCCACTGACGACCCCCTCCAGTTCCACTTCACCAAGGTGAGCAGTGGGGGGGGGGGGGGCCCGGGCCCAAACCCCCCC
>NW_009259982.1:61459-62186 GCF_000687185.1 Egretta garzetta
ACCAGCTCCAGGTGGCCCCCAGCCAAGCCATGGTGATGGGACAGGGTTGGTGGTGGCCAGGAGCAAGGCAATGCCCATGGGCTCTGGTGGGTGCTGATGGTCCAGAGAGGGCAGGAGAAGCTGGGGACCCCCATCCCCTCTGGGGGGTGGCACATGGGGGGGTGCTGAGGATGTGTCTGCCCCCCAGGAGCCGCTGATGGAGGAGTACAGCATCGCCACCCAGGTCTGGAAGCTCAGCTCCTGTGACATGTGCGAGCTGGCCCGCAACAGCGTCCTGATGAGCGGCTTCTCCCACAAGGTGACCCCTCCCCATTCCCACCAGGACCCCCGGGCACCCGGCGGCAGGGCCTGCTGGCAGCACCCAAGGGTGCAAGGCAGCTGTGGGAGCTTCTCCTTGCTCTTCTGCCCAGGTGAAGAGCTGCTGGCTGGGTCCCCACTACCTGAAGGAGGGTCCGGAGGGGAACGACATCCGTCGCACCAATGTCCCCGACATCCGTGTGAGCTACCGCTTCGAGACGCTGTGCCAGGAGCTGACCCTCATCACGCAGGCGGTGCAGACCGAGGAGCTGGAGACCATCCAGGAGGAGGACGCTCTCACCATCACCTCCACCCTGGGCACCCACTGACTCCCTCCCTGGGCTCCTGTCCCCAGCTCCTGCGGGGACCTGGCTGTCACCACCCTGCATCCCTCCAGGGCTTCGCCGCCGTCCCCCTCCTGCTACCTCCC
>NW_009259982.1:62436-63091 GCF_000687185.1 Egretta garzetta
GAGGCTTCAGGAGGTGGCGGGTGCAGGCACCGCCAGGGGGTCCTGGCTTCACCTCCTGGGCTTGGGACTCGGTGCCAGGTTGGGGGACATCACTGCCAGGCATGGGGACCTTGCGGGGGGGACCCAGCCCAGCAGCAGGGCCCCGGTCCTGATACTTTTTAATTGCCTGCCCCTCTCTCCATCTGCTTCCTCGCATGGGGTGGAGGATGCTCCGTCCTCTTCGCCACCACAAGGAGGAAGGCAAAGGGGCCGGGGGGGCACGGGGCCCCGCCCCCGAGTACTAACTTTCCTTTCCCCCCTCCATTCCTGCCAAGCCCTCAGGTAGCTAACAGCTGATAAATCTAGTCTCCAGGTTACCAGCGAACCAGACACGTGATGGTGACTACAGGAAAAAAAAAAAAAGAAAAAAAAGTTTAAAAAAAAAAAAAACAAAACCAAGCATGAAAAATAAAGTATTTAAGTAAAATACTTCGAGCGTGGTGGTGGGGGAGGTGGCGTGGCCCCAGAGGGAAACTGAGGCAGGAGGAGGGTGGCCCCACAGGCTGCATCCATAGGGTGCCCCCCCCTCCCGGTTTGGCTGGGGGGAATGGGAGGGTCCCCAAAGCGATGGGGGTGCTGGGGGCCAGATCCTGAGCAGGGGGGGATGACCCCAGCG
>NW_009259982.1:64794-66588 GCF_000687185.1 Egretta garzetta
CTCCCCCCCTCCCCCCAACCGCAGCTCACCTTCGTGGACTTCGTGGCGTACGACGTGCTGGACCAGCACCGCATGTTCCTCCCCGAGTGCCCCGAGCTGCGGGGCAACCTGGGCCGGTTCCTGCAGCGCTTCGAGGTGAGCGTGGGGACACCCCGGTGTCACCGGCCCTGTCCCCGACACCCCTGTGTCCTCATCCCTGTCCCCAACGACCCGGTGTCCTCATCCCTGTCCCCATCCCCTCAGTATCCCCAGCCCCAACACCTTGGTGCCCCTGGCCCCAGCCTCAACACCCCAGTGTCCCCATCTCCATCCCTGACACCCCAGGGTCCTCATCCTCATCCTTGAATCCCTGGTGTCCCTGTCCCGGACACCCCGGTGTCCCCATCCCTGTCCACCAGCACCCTGGTGTCCTCATGCCTGACACCCCAGTGTCCCTGGCACCATCCCTGACACCCTGGTGTCCCCACCCCCAACACCTTGGTGCCCCTGGCCCCATCCCTGACAACCCGGTGTCCCCATCCCTTCCCTGACCCCCCCGTGTCACTGTCCCTGTTCCTATCCCTGGCCCCCTTGTGTCCCCATCCCCATCCCTGACAACCCAGTGTCCCCATCCCTGGCACCCCAGTGTCTCCATTCCTGTCCCCATCCCTGGCACCCTTGTGTCCCCATCCCCATCCCCGACACCCTGGTGTCCCCATCCCTGACACCCCCGTGTCACTGTCCCTGTTCCTATCCCTGACACCCTGGTGTCCCCATCCCCAACCCCATCCCTGATGCCCTGGTGTCCCCATCCCTGACACCCCGGTGTCACTGTCCCTGTTCCCATCCCTGACACCCTGGTGTCCCCATCCCTGACACCCCAGTGTCCCTGTCCCTGTGCCCATCCCTGACACCCTGGTGTCCCCAACCCCATCCCTGACAACCTGGTGTCCCCCAACCCAGTGTCCCCATCCCTGGCACCCTTGTGTCCCCATCCCCATCCCCGACACCCTGGTGTCCTCCTCCCCAACCCTATCCCTGACACCCCGGTGTCCCCGTCCCTGACACCCCAGTGTCCCTGTTGCTGTCCCCATCCCTGACACCCCGGTGTCCCCATCCCATCTCCTCCCCACAGGCTCTGGAGAAGATCTCTGCCTACATGCAGTCGGGGCGCTTCATGAAGACCCCCATTTTCTGGCGCACGGCGCAGTGGTGCAACACCAAGGAGTGAGGGGGGGGAGGTGTCGTCCCCCCCGTCCCTCCATCCCCTCTCCCTGTCCCCTGAAGAATAAACTGGGGGGGCTTCCCCCTTGTCCAGCTGCAGTGTGGGGTGCACTGAGACAAAGTGGGGCCACAGGGTGCTGGGAAGGGGACCCCCCAATTTTGGGGGGGGTGTAGCAGGGTAGGGGGCTCTTGGACCCTCCTGCACCCTGGGGTGGGGGGAAGCCATGCCCCCCAGGATAAGGGGGACGCCCCGTGAAGACTGTGGGGTGAAAGGGGGACCCCATGCCCCCCCCAGGGTAATAAGACCCCCGTGCAACTTGAGGGGGGATCACAGAGGGACCCCCATGCCCACCAGGAGAAGGGGGGTCCCTATGAAGACTGGTGGACCTGTGCTCCCCAAAACCAGGGGGACCCCCATACAGCCTGGGTGATGTAAGGGGAGCAATTGTGCCCCCCCTGGGTAAGGGGGACCCCCACATGCACCCTGGAGGCATGCAGAGCCCCCAGAATAAGGGGGGACTTTGGGACCCAAAGGGGGACCCCCAGGGAGCTTGGGCGGGGTGCAAGGGGGGAGACCCATGAGCCCCCAGG
>NW_009259982.1:67319-69020 GCF_000687185.1 Egretta garzetta
TTGGGGGGGGGTCTCACTGATCCCTGCGCCTCCCCCCCAGCTTGCCCATGCCATCCGCCTGCTGCTGGAGTACACGGAGACGCCCTACGAGGACAAGCTCTACAGCTGCGGGGAAGGTGAGGGGGGGCCGGGGGTCCCACACCACCCTCCAGCCTTCTGGCTTTTGGGGGGATGGGCACAGTGTCACTCAACACCCCCCTCCTCCTCCTTCCAGCTCCCGACTACGACAAGAGCCAATGGATCAATGAGAAGGAGAAGCTGGGGCTGGACTTCCCCAACGTAGGTGGTCTGGAGGGTGGTGGGGTGGTGGTGGTTATGGGGTGGGTGCCCTGGTGGCCCCATGCCTTGATGTCCCCTCCAGCTCCCTTACTTCATTGATGGCACCACCAAGCTGACGCAGAGCAATGCCATCATGCGCTACATTGCCCGCAAGCACAAGATGTGTGAGTGCTGGGGTGGCCGTGGGCTTGAGTGGGCTTGGAGTGACCTTGGGTTTGGAGTGGGCTTGGAGTTGGGTTGAGTTGGGCTTGGAGTGGGCTTGGGCTTGGAGTTGGGTTGGGGTTGGAATGGGCTTGGAGTTGAGTTGGGCTTGGAGTGGGCTTGGGCTTGGAGTACGCTTGGAGTTGGGTTGGGTTGGGCTTGGAGTGGGCTTGGGCTTGGAGTAGGCTTGGAGTTGGGTTGGACTTAGAGTGGGCTTGGGCTTGGAGTTGGGTTGGGTTGGGCTTGGGGGGCACCCCCCAGTGCTGACGTCTTCCCATCCTGCAGGTGGTGAGACGGAGGAGGAGATCCTCCGTGTGGACATGCTGGAGAACCAGATCATGGATTTCCGCATGAGCCTGGTGATGGTCTGCTACAACCCCGACTTCGTGAGTGCCCCTCTTCTGCAGGGTTTGGGGTCCAGGCCCGGGCTGGGGTCCTCCCTGGCCCTGCCTTGGGTTGCATCACGTGGGGAAGGTGCTGTCCCCTGGGGTGGGGGGACCAGGGTGCCCAGCCTCACCCCTCCACCCCTTCCTCTTGCAGGAGAAGCTCAAGCCGGGCTACCTGGAGCAGCTCCCGGGGAAGCTGAAGCTCTTCTCCAACTTCTTGGGGGACAGAAAGTGGTTTGCAGGGGAGAAGGTACCACTGGGACCCTGGAGGGGGGCAGGGGTGTGTGTTTTTGTCCCCAGGCTGGTCCTCACCATGTCCCCCCCTCCCGGCCCCAGCTCACCTTCGTGGACTTCCTCATGTTTGACGTGCTGGAGCAGAACCGCATCTTCGAGCCCAAGTGCCTGGAGCCCTTCAAGAACCTCAAGGACTTCATGGATCGCTTTGGGGTGAGCTGGGCCACCCCAGACATCGCCCTCCTCACCCTGGGGGAAGGACCCCCGGCCCTCGAGGGCACCCAAGGGTGGGGGGTACCCTGGTGGGACGGGTCCCTGAGGCTGCCCTTGCCCCCACAGGCCCTGGAGAAGGTGGCTGCCTACATGAAGTCCAGCCGCTTCTTGAAGATGCCCATCAACAACAAAATGGCCAAGTGGGGCAACAAGAAGGAGTAGGGGCCTGGCGTGGGGCGAGGGGAGCTGGGGGGGATCCTGACCCGACCCCCCCAGCACCCTGCAGCGGGGGGGGTGGGGTGGGTACCGCTGGCGTGAAGCCCCCTGAGGCAATAAAGTGCTTTAGATGTGGCACCCTGAGCCCCCCGAGTGCTGCGGCGTGGGGGGG
>NW_009259982.1:70173-70567 GCF_000687185.1 Egretta garzetta
TTGCTGGGGACGTAACCCTTCTGCCCCTGGCTGTCCTGCACCAGCCACCACTTCTTCCGCTGGTCCAGGACCTAAGGTGACAAACCCTGCTGTCATCACCCCCTTCCAGGACCCTCAGCAGGCAGGGTGGGGGTCCCTGCTCCATCCTCCCCAGGAGCACCCATGATGGGGGACCCCCCTGGTTTCTACCTGCAGCGTCTCCCCCATCCTGACGCTCAGCTCCTGCGAGTTCCTGCTCTGAAACGCGTACAGGGTGCGCACCAGCTCCTGGGCAGGGACGGGGGCCCTGGAGATTGGGGCGGGGGGGGACATGAGCATCCAGCCAGGGGGGGCCGAATCCTGCCCCGGCTCCTGGCATCCATGGGGCAGCGGGGGCACTTACGCTTGGCTGGGG
>NW_009259982.1:72022-72715 GCF_000687185.1 Egretta garzetta
CCCAGTCCCATGCAGCCCCCCAGCCTGGCAGTGGAGCTGGGCATCCCCAGCCAGGGACATCCATGAGCGATGGGGTTGCATCCAACCCAACGGGACCTACCACGAGGTTGAGGGCATATTTCACCTTCTGGAAAAAGTCCATGAATTCATCCCTGGGGGGCAGAGCTGGAGGGGCAGAGAGGGGGGGGCTGGCACCGGGCTGGCCCCCCCGGGACCCCCGCCAGGCCCCCGGAGCACAGCCCTCCCTCACCAAGTTTGCTCTTCTTCTTCTTCTTCTTTGGGTTGGTGGTGCTGACCAAGCCCAGGGCCGTCTTCAGCCGGACCACGAAGAGGTCCAAGTCGCTCAGCACGTGGTTGAGGACCTCCTGTGGGAGCAGGATGGGACCCTGGGGGTGCTGGCGGGGAGGGCTGGGGTGTCCCCACCCAAGGTGGGGTGGATGTGGGATGGGACTTACAACATCTCGGTCCACGTCGGACATTGCCTGGCCTGGGGGGTTGGTCTGTGGCATCTGCTGGGTGTCCGGTGAGCCTGGTGACGGCAGAGGGTCCCAGCTCTGCTCCCCATCACCCCACCCCCTGCTCCTGGGGAAACTGAGGCACGCGGCAAACCCCACCCGAGACTCACCGTAGTCCGAGGAAGGCAACCCACGCTGGATGGGCGCGTAGAAATCGGGCTTGGGGATCTCTGCCCAC
>NW_009259982.1:73251-73506 GCF_000687185.1 Egretta garzetta
ACCCCCCCCATCTCGGGGTGCTCCCCCCCCACTCTGCCCACCCTCAGGGCTCACCCCCAGACGCTCGCACTGGAAGAGCAGGACGCTGGTCCCGGGGGGGCTCTGCTCCTGCACGCTGATGGCCAACACCGAGTCG
Source organism: Egretta garzetta (assembly GCF_000687185.1). Taxonomy (NCBI): domain Eukaryota; kingdom Metazoa; phylum Chordata; class Aves; order Pelecaniformes; family Ardeidae; genus Egretta; species Egretta garzetta. The sequence continues at coordinate 73,388 of NW_009259982.1, forward strand.
TAGCCGCAGATGTCCAGCGTGGCTGAGCACCCCTGCACGCTGCTCAGGGGGTGAGCCTCCAGCTCCTCCTGGCCGGGGGGGGGGGGCAGGGGGGCTCGGCCCCCCCCGGTTGGCTGGGA
>NW_009259982.1:74339-75216 GCF_000687185.1 Egretta garzetta
CAGAGCGGGTGCCATGGCCAAGCTGGGTGCTATGGCTGGGGGGGGTACCAGGGTTTGGGGGGGGGCATGGGGGGGACCTTGCTCTCCACATCCCTCAGCACCAATTCCTGGTCCTTGACTTGCAGGATGAGGTCCTGCCCCCAGATCCGTCCCTGGGCCTCCAGCACCTTCAGGCGTGCCAGGCAGTCACTGGTGCTGCGGATGTCCCTCTCCAGGCGCATGGTGAGTAGGTGCTGGGGGGGGACATGGCACCGGGTGTCACCGGATCCCCCGCTGCCGCCCCGTGCTCTGCAAACTGGGGAGACCCTGGCAAGGTTGGGGGGCTTGGGGTAGTTTGGGGGTCTCCTACCTCAACGTGCTGCTGGAAATCATTTTGGGGCTTGAGCAGGGTCTGGCCGTAGTCCTTGCGCTGGTCTGTGGGGACGCGTGGGGTCAGGGGATGGGGACAGGTTGGGGACAGGAGCAGGGGGGTTTTGGGGTGCAGCCCTCACTCACTGTAGATGCTTCTCCCGCTGGGGCGGGCGAAGCTGTTGGACCGTTGGAGCGCGGAGCTGTCATATTCGCTCCTGGATGGACGGACAGACCTTTGTGCCCCGCAGCATGGTGCCCTCTCCCCAGCCAGCCCTTGGGGTCCCCACGGTGGGGACACCCCACCCTGCTGGGTACTCACCGGGACGGGGGGTTGCTCCAGTGGCCGAAGGGGTCTCCCATCTTGCTGGGGGCAGCGAGGGCGGCTCGATCCTGCTATGGGGTTCATGGGCTGGGCATGGTCCCTACGTCACCCCCAGCACGTCCCCAACCACCTCCATGCCACCCCCCACCCCAGGATGGTGGCATCACCCTGGTCTCCAACAGGACCCCCCTGCCCACCCCTCCC
>NW_009259982.1:75855-77832 GCF_000687185.1 Egretta garzetta
GGTGGGGGCGGTGTCCGTGGGACTGGGGGGGTGCTGGCTCTCCTCCCCTGGCACAGCCAGGTGGGGTTTGGGTTCATTTTGAGCCTTTTGGCTTCTCTGGGTTGGTCCTGGTGTATCCCAGGGTGGGAGTGATGGTTCGGCTGGGCTGTGGCGCCACCGTTGCCCAAGGGCGTTGCTGGCTGCACAGGGTCCCACCCCTGCCTCCCGCAGGCCGTCACATCCCCGCTGACCCCCTCTCTCCATTTTCTTTCCACATTTTTGGGTGAAACTGGCCCCACCATGGAGGGATCCTGGCACCCTGCACCCCAGAGCGTCGCACGGAGCAGGGGGTGAAACCCCTTTGGGGGTGTTCAGGGGCCTCCAGTGGACAGGTACGAGCAGGGCGGGGGGGTCCAGGGGGCTGGGAATGGCCCCAGGGAACGGGGAAAGGGTGCAGGGGTTGGGGCTGTGCCTCAGTTTCCCCTTTCCAGGGAGGGGTAGGGTGCAGTCCCCACCTCCGGCCACCAGGGGGCAGCACTTCCCTACGTCACCCCTGTCCCCAGCTGCGTGACCCCCCAGATGTACAGCCCCCCCAGCTCCCCAGATGTGCAGCCCCCCATATAGGCCCCCAGATGTGCAAGGCCCCCAGGTGTGCCCGATGCCACCACAGGTCCTGCTGGCACCACCGGCCTCACCGGGGTCCCTGGTGCTGGGGACATTCAGGTGACATTCTCAAGGGGCATCACAGGAGGTTTGGGGTTACAGCCCCCCAGTAGATCAGCACCCCCCAGTAGAAATCCTGCTGTGGGAGCGAGTTGGCGGGGGGGCCCTGACGTGGTCCCCCCATCCCCTCCTCCCTCCCTTAGGGACTGAGCACCCTGCCTGGAGGGGGGGCTTGGGGACAGGTTTGGGGAGCAAAGGGGGGGGTCTCTTGGGATATGTGTCCCCCCCCCGCCCCGAGGGTCCTGTCCTGCTCCGGAGGGCATTTAAATGGCGTTTGGGATCCATTTAGGATGGTGGGTGCTGGCTGGCTGGAGGGTGCTTGTCCCTGTGCTGCTCCCCAGTACACCCAGTACCACCCACCAGCCAGCACTGGGCCACGCTGGGGTGCAGAGCCACCACAGCACCCCTCCCCAGCACCCGGCGGGGGGCCAGTGCCCCTAGTCCCCCTTACTGGGAGCCATGGGGAGTGGGTAACTGGGGTGCCACAGCATCCCCAGCTCTGCTGGCTCCCCGTACCGCCCAGGGCTCCCGGACGCCTGGGTCCTTCCCAGGGACGGTCCCCAGCACCGGGGCAGCCTCGAAGGCGTGACGAGCTGCAAGGAGGGAGCAAAGTCCCTGTGACGAGGACAACAAACCCCATCGGGTGCTTGTTAACTGGGGACGCTGGTGGCACCAGCTCAGCCCCAAATTGTGCACCCCGGCGTGTCCCCAGCCACCCCAAGCTCTCCCTGCACCCAAGCCATGTCCCGAGGGCTGCGCCAAGGCGTCCCAAGGCCCCGCGCCCCAGCCCTGCCACAAGCTCAGCCGTGCCTCAGTTTCCCCAGCCGCATCCCGCTGCCTCCCCAGGCTTGGCTGTGACGTGGGGGCTGGAGGAATCCGGCTCTTTATGGCACCCGTGGGTGTGGGGTGGGCTTGGTCCCCATCCCCCCCGCAGCACCCATGGTACGGGAGGACTGTGGTCCATCCATGTCCACCCCTCTGCAGGGACAGGGTGCTCGCCCCACCCCTTTCCAGCTCCTCCCAGTCACCCCACTGGGTAAGCTGGGAATGGCCACTGGCTGCGGAAATATTATAAACCCCCATTTTCTTTTTTTTTTTTTTTCTTGATTCCCAGCCAGAGGTGACACCTCCCCGTGCAGCCCCAGCCCTGCCGTGCCCACCTCTCGCCCTTCCCCAGGCTTGGGAAGTCCCCAGGGGCCACCAACCCCTTTGGGAAGAGCCGGGAAGGGGCTCGGAGGCTTCCCCATGCCTCCAGCCCGGGGTGACACCATCAGC
>NW_009259982.1:78164-81329 GCF_000687185.1 Egretta garzetta
CGCGCAGCCCCAGCCCTGCCGTGCCCACCTCTCGCCCTTCCCCAGGCTTGGGAAGTCCCCAGGGGCCACCAACCCCTTTGGGAAGAGCCGGGAAGGGGCTCGGAGGCTTCCCCCACCCCTCCAGCCCGGGGTGACACCATCAGCCACCCACCTCGTCCCCACGGGGTATGCAGGATCAGGCCCTACCCCAGCGGCAACATGGGGTTGGTGCAGATTTGGGGGTACCCAGGTGGCGGGGGACTGCAGAGCCACCAATTCCTGGAATTACCAGTGACACATCGCTCCCGGCCAGGTGCCACCGGGGCCGCGGTGCCGGAAAGCAGTGGTGGCTCCAGCTGCTGGGTGCCAGCCAGCGGCACAAACCACCGGCCAGCCGGGATCCGTCCCCACGTCACCGGGGCGGACCGCGGTGTACCCGGACCTGCCACCTAATTGCTGGGGACCAACAGCTCCCCGTCATTTTGGGGACGTATGGGGATGGTTTAACCCCTTGGGGACTGGGAAACTGTGTTGGATCGTTCTCCCTGGGCTGGAGGAATGGAATGGCACAGCACGGCACGGCACGGCACGGCATGGCATGGCACGGCATGGCATGGCATGGCACAGCACGGCACAGCTCCCAGGGTCAGGATGTCCCCTCAGCAATGCCCAAACCCACAAGTCCTCCTGCCCTCCATGGGGGTCTCTTTGGTGGTGACGGTGACAAGCCGATGTGCCCACCGTCCCGGCAGCCAGGCTTGGGGGCTGCTGCGGGGGGGCACGGGGGATGCTCGGTGACGCCCTGCTGTCACCCTGCATCCCGCTTGCTGTGTCCCTGCCCACGGTCACCCCTTGTCCCTGCCCGCAGCTTTACACCCATCTCCACCGAATGAGGGGGCCGGAACTGGAGTCGGGGGGAGTCCTGGGTGGGTGCTCAGCCACCACGGTGCTGGGGGATGCTCCTGGAGGGCATCACGGAGCTAGTGCAGCACCGAGAGCCACCTCGGGGTCCCTGTCACCCTGCTGGGTCCCTGTCACCCTGCTGAGTCCCTTTGCTGTGGGGGATCGCCGGGGGCTGCGCCATCCCTGGAGGTCCCGGCTCGGTGCCACCACCAAACCCCCCGTTTCCCCGGGAATATCCTGGGGGTCACCCAAAGGGAGAGGCCCCTTTGGGTCCCAGCCCCAAGCCTTGAGCTCTGCGGCTGTGGGGCGTCCTGGCCCTCGTTGCTCTGGGTTATCCCGGTTTTGCCAGCGTGCTGCTGAATCCCATCTCTTCGGCGGAGCAAGAGGAGATCTCTGGGGCTTTTCTAGCCCATCAGCTTTCCAAAAATCCCTCCAGCAGCATCCCCGAAGGCTTTTCAGAAGCAGCACCCCAGAAGCAAGCCTCCTCCTCTGCTTTTTAACCTGCTGCTGATTTTTTTTTCCTCCCTCATTTCTGGAAGATGATGGAGAAGGTGCTGGCGAGCGGGTGCGGCACTGGGGGTTATGGGGGTGGCAGGGACCATCCCGGCTCCGCCGAGGATGCCCACGGTCGGTGGCTCTGGGCTGAGCTGCAGGGACCTGGCTGGGGACCGGGGACCTTCCCACCTTGAGGTTTTTTTGCTTCGAAGAGGCTGAAATGGGAGAGAGCAGCGAGGGAGCTGGACGTGCTGCAGAGCCGGGGGGATGCAAGCAGCACTTGGGTCCCCCCAAATCCTGCACCATAATCCCGGCCCACGGGCAAGGCAGGAGCCCTGTGAAGGCACACGTGGCCACAGAAAAAGCTTTTTTGCCTCCAGAGAAGCAGCTGGCCCCATGGCTTTGGCCACAAACCTGCAAAAAACGTCTTGCTTTTGGGGTGAAGAGGGAAAACCGGCGCTCCCGGCGCCCCCCACCCTGTGTGCGTGGGACCCATCCTGCTTCGCTCCCCACCGTCTCTCATCCCGGCAGCGCAGCCCAGCCACGGCCCAGGGATTTCCAGAGGTGGTGAGGGCTGGAAGGGCTCTGGCAAGACATGGGTTTAATTAGAGGCAACGAGGGCATGCAAATGAGCAGGTTGCAGCCCGTTTGGGGGGGGGCAGCTGCTGCAAATCCCTGGAGGCTTTGGAAGTGCTTCTCGGTGTTTCCCATGCTCCGGGTGCTGGGGAAGGATGGGTTTCGGGGTAAGCACGGGCTGGGGGTGGGAGAGGGCAGGGAGGTGGGTCGGGGAGGTCAGACCTCCGGAGTCGTCGCTGTCCCTGGACACGTTCCTCCGGGATGGGGGATGGGTCCGCGATGCGCAGAGCGCAGGGAAGCCTGAGCCGCCCAGGGACCCCAGCGAGCCCAAGGAGAGCTTGGAAAGGGGTTTATTCCACTCCGGTTTTGGCATTTGGGATGAACTCCCCCGTGGGAAGAGCTGTTGGCTCCATTGCTCCGGTGCTGCCCCTTCGTCCTGCTTCCCATCCCTTCCCTCCTCATCATCGCTGCCCAAACCAAGGGGTGAACTTAACCCAAAAGTTTCCCAGGGCAGCACCCTCTCTAGCAGCAGGATCTGGCCCTTGGAACTTTCCTCCACCCCTAAACGCCCCCAAATTCAGGGGTGAGCAGAGCTCAGCCACCAAATCCCTCATCCTGGGAGGCTGAGGGACCCAACCTGGTCTCATCACGGCAGCAAAAGGAGCTCAGCAAAGCCCGGGAACCCCAGCTCTTCCCTCGAAGAAAATTAATGGAGTTTCTCACCCAGATGGAGCAGCCGGAGCTGGTCTGGGACCCAAACCCATCGCCATCGACCGGTGCAGCCTGGCTGTGAGATTTGCATTTAGATATCGAGCCTGGGGCTGTGACAGGGAGGAGGACAGGGTCAAGTGGCGCAACCGATGGTGTTTCCAGGGGAAACACATTTTCACCAGCATCTTTCCAGGGAGGGTGATGAAAGCGGTGGATGAGGCGGCACATGGGTGATGGCAGCACATGATGCTGAGCTGGTCAGGGTGTGGAGGGCGCAACCAAAAAAGGCTACGAGCGGGCGCCGCGGCGGTGGGTTGTGATGAGCGGTTCCCTTCCCGAGGTGATGTGCTGCTGAGTCAACGCTCAGAGAGACCTCGTGGGTGCTGGGATTGGTTTGGGGGCCACCCGTGAGGTCCCTGGCGGGGGACAGGCGAGGAGCATGCTGCCGAGCACGGGTTCGTGGTGTCTTGCTTGATGGAGAAGCTGTGGAGAAAATTGTGA
>NW_009259982.1:81431-86295 GCF_000687185.1 Egretta garzetta
ACGGGTTCGTGGTGTCTTGCTGGATGGAGAAGCTCCGGAGGAAATTGTGAAAGGGCGACCAGATGCCGTCTGCGTGGAGCGGCGGGAGACGCGGCGTGAGCTGGGTGGGGAAGAGCCAGCAGCAGGAGGTTCCAAGGCCATTGGATGGGGTCACCAGGCATCATCGGATGCGTCCTCAATGTAGTGTCTTGGGTCTTTCCCACCCGCAGGGGTGGGAGCTGGGTAAAAGGTGGTTGCAAAAGGGCGCAGAGCTGGAAAGGGGGACATCAGAGTGGGGTTAGGAGCACTATGAGGTGTTTTAAGCGAAATCCCAACTCCTGCTGCCATCTCCCACACTTGCCCACGCTCCCGGGTCCCATGAGAGACACGGGGCTTGAATCCAAGTGCCCCAAGCCCCCAGCGCTCTTTCCAGACTGACACAGTCAGGGCTCGCTGGGACACAAACGGCTGGTTTTTCTGCCAAAAGACAAGAGTTTCCTGCCAGAAAATGTCGCTCCATCGATAAATAATCAGAATGGAAAGTGTTTGACCTTCCCTATTGTTTGGCTCCCACGGGAAGCTGGCCAGGGAGGAGGAACCGTTGGCTTGCCCATCTTATTCAACCCAGTGCAGCTTCTGCTGGACACCGGGAGCGACGCGTGCCTGGATGCCACGAGCATCCAAGACTGTTTGCCAGCTGGCAGGGGGTTGATCAGGTCCTAAAATTGCTCTGTGAAAGCTTGCGGAGAAGACTATCCCAATCCCTGAAGGCTTGGACACTCACTCTTTCTTTTTTTGGCATGTCTCTGGCCTCTTCCTATCTGCAAGCCTTGGGTGGCATCTTCAACCGAAAGCCAGTGCCTTTTTCTCCCGGTTTGGAAGGTGTTCCAGGGCCGTGCCACCAACAGACATGGTAAAGGTAAGGGAATAGCAAACCCAGGTGGTTCACCGGTGGTTTTGAGAATAACTCACCCCTATGAGTCCCCGAGTCCCCCATCAGAAAGGGCTGGAGAAGCCAGCAGGGCTGAGGAGAGGAGCTGCAAGGCAAAGGGGCTCTGCGTCCCCTGTGGGTGATTTTTGCCACCTGAGCATCTCCCAGGTTCAGCCTCCAAAGTGGCTTTTAAGGGACAGGCAAGAGATGAAGGCCAAGGTCCATGAAGCTGGGAGATGGCTGATGCCTCCTGAGATGCCTCCAGCAGTTTCCTGGGGTCACGGAGCGAACCATGCCATTGCTCGTATGGGATGCAGATGGTCCTGGAGGGATGCGGTGGGTCTGAGCCAGTGCTTGCAGGTTTAGACCTCCCTGGTGTGGTTGGTTGGAGACACCTCGGCCAAGGCTGGTCTGAGCCATCTCAGGGTCTGGCAGACAGAGATGTCAACAGAGGGGCTGGGGTTCAGATCCCTCTAAGTGGGGGCTGGAGCGGCGGTGGAGGTTGCTCATCGGGCCCTTCAGAGGAGGCCATGGTGAAGGGTTGACCCTGGGGCGGCAGCCGGGATGGTTCAGGCTCGTAGACACCCCAGCCCAATAAAAAGGGACCTTCTGGCTCCAGACGCTTGAAATCAAGCAATTGCTTGGAAATGTCAGCTTGCATTTAAATAAAATAAAATAAAATAACAAAGCAGCATGCTTCTGGCTTTCAGGGTGGTGCAAACCCAGACATCAAGAGCAGACTGCAAAGACCCGGGGCCATGGGCAGTCTGGTGCAGAGGGAGAGGAGAGCCCTGCTCCGCGGCGGCTGGGACCCGGTAAGGGGTGCTCCGTGCGGCACCGTCCTCGCCGTCACCCTTGCAGCCAGGGTTTTTTGGCCGTTTATTTTAGTTATTTATAACTTTCCCCCTTTTGTTTTTAATTTTCAAGCAGCATTTCGCTGCTCCAGGGAGGACTGAGATACACCCGGCCCCGGCACGCAGGCAGCAGCCGCTTCACAGAAGAGCAAAAATGGGGATTGCAGGTCCTGGGGGACCCACTGGGGTGCTCAGCATGGGGCTCCGCGCCCACCAGCACCCAGGGGTGACCCCACGCCAGGAGAAGGGGGCTTGGGAAGATGCGTTTGAGGTGGAGCCTGGGTTGCTGGAGGGGTTAAAGCTCTGCTCCTGGGAAGAGCCGGCTCCTTTCCAGCCTGAGTAAGCCCATTGCTCCTGCCAAAACCCGGCGCCGAAGGCCGTTGCGGGGTTTTTTCGGCTGTAAACAGCGTTGCTCGATGGTGCCGCACGACCCACGGGGCCGGCACCGCTCAGACCAGAAGGCGTTTTTATAACCTTCGTTAATTAAGAGCTGGCAAGAGGTGCTACCCAGATGCTGGGATGGGAACCAGCCATGAGGAGGCACTGGGGGGGCTCTGCAGCCGCCCTGACCCCACCGCTGTTTTGGGGTCATATTTGGCAAAACCCCTCGGAGGGACAGTGGGGATTTGCGGCCGCGGCGAGGACGAGCAGCACCATGGCAGCGCCGGGCAGTGTGTCTGGCCAAACCACGCTGGCTATTTACAAATGCCCGCGTGGACCACCTGCCCGGCCCCGAATTTTCAGGGCATGGAAAGGAGCCGGTTGCATTGCACTGGGAGGGGGGGGATGCTGGCGTCACCTCCGGTCCCCGGCCAGCGCTGTGGTTGGGCATGGAGAGGCGAGATGGAGGCGGCCGGAGGGGTTAAACGTCCTCCCCTGCTCTGGGGAAGGGCTGACTCCTTTCCAGCCTGAGTAAGCCCATCGCCCTGCCAAAATCCTGCTCAGCGCCAAAGGCCGGTGTGGGTTTTTTCCTCACGAAGAACGATGCTCGGTGCCCGATGCACCAGCTGCAGGGGCACAGAGCATCACGGGGTGGGGAATACATCCCAGCGTAGCCTGGCCTTCAGCCGGTGATGCCAGCACCCCAAAATCCCCCTGGATCCGGCCTTTGGGTACCACGCAGCACTCAGGGGGTTTTATGCTGGCCCCGGCCTCCGCGGCTCCGTCCAGCAGCTCCGGCACAAGCTGCACCGTTATTATTTACAAGAGGGGTGGGAGTTTTGCCTTTGCTTCCCTTTATTTTTAAATATTTCAGATTTCTGACTCATCTTGCACCGTTACCAGGAGGAAACCGGAACAGAAAGTGCCCCAAATACCATTTATATCAGCTAAATAAAATCCTCCCCCAAATACGCAAGGGGGAAAGTAAAGCAGCGGCTCCCCGGGGCTGCCCAGGACCCAGAGCCACTTCTCCTTCCCCCTGTCTCATTCTTACAGAGGAGGAAAACTCAAACTTTCCTCTTTTTTTCCAAACCACAGCTGGTTTCCGGCTCTGCAGGCGCAAACCCAGGCCCGGAGCCGCTCACGCTCTGGGGGAGCAGAGAGGTGATGGATGCTCCCCAGGCCCCCGCCTCCGGGGGACCCCGCCCCAGTTAATACTGGTGCCCGAGAGATGAGGTTGCCCCATTAATATGGGTGCCCGGTTGATAAGGGTGTCCCAGAGAGATGGGGGTGCCCCAGAGGCGATGGTGCCCTATTAATGTGGGTGCCCCATTACTAAGGGTGCCCTGGAGGTGAGGGTGCCCCATTAATCAGGGTGTCTTGGGGTCGAGGGCACCCCAGAGTTGAGGTTCCCCCATTAATGTAGCTGCCTCATTAATAAGGATGCCCTGAGATGGCGGGTGCCCCGTTAATGAGGGTGTCCCAGTTATGCTGGTGCCCTATTAATGTGGGTGCCTCGTTACTAAGGATGCCATGGAGGTGAGGGTGTCCCAGAGACAAGGGTGCCCCATTAATGAGGACACCCCAGAGGTGAGGGTCCCCCATTAACGTGGCTGCCCCATTAGCAAGGGTGTCCCAGTTATGCTGGTGCCCCATTAGTGTGGGTGCCCCATTGCTAAGGATACCATGGAGATGGGGGTGCCCCATTAACAAGGTTGCCCCATTAATGAGGACACCCCAGAGGTGAGGGTCCCCCATTAATGTGGCTGCCCCATTAGCAAGGGTGCCCCATTAACGAGGGTGCCCCATTAACGAGGACACCCCAGAGGTGAGGGCCCCCCATTAATGTGGCTGCCCCATTAACGAGGGTGCCCCATTAGCGAGGGTGCCAGGTGCTTTTCCTCCCAGGAGGGGTTCTGGTGAGTGTCTCCTCGCGAGGGGGGGGTGGGCGGTGGGAAGGTCCCCATCCCTTGGCAGATCCCTTGTTCCTCCTCCAGCCAAGCGTGACTCAGCAGCCGAGCCCTGCTGGAATGTGCGAAGATCTTGGGGGAAAACAGCCCAAAAGCAGCATTCTGGGGGCGTGTGTGTGTGTGTGGGGGGTGAGTTGGGTCTGCGGCATGCGAAGCATCGGCCCAGCCACCCCCAAACCCAGTATCTCCCCCCAACCCCAACCCCTCCGGGGGATGTATCCTGCCCCATGACAGGTCCCGCTGTGTGCCCAGCCCCATCACCCAGCCCACGGGAAGGCGGTGGAAGATGCGGTGCCAGCGGGGGGGGGGCTGACTCCATCCCCCTGGTCCCGCTCTTGCACTTCCTCGCCCCAGGAAATCCCCCTGCCCAGCCCTGCAGCAAACCTGGATCTGCTTTTCCCTTTCCAAGGAGAAAAAAAAATCCTGCTTGGCTGATGCTCGGCCGCATCCTGCACAGCAGCCCTGGGCCAGGTGAGCCCTGGGAGCTGGGAGAAATCAGCTGCCAAGAGTTGGCCCTGATAGTGGGGAGGATAAATTTGCCTCCCTGGGTCCATGAAAAGATTTTGGAGAGATAGAAGGGGGGTTGTGGGGGTCTCAGCCTAATCCTGATCCAGCCCCTCTCTATTGCCGTAGCAGCTCCCAGTACCAGGCGCTGTACAGGGAGGAGCTGGCAGCTTGTTTGCACCCTGGTAGGTAGGGATTAAACTTTATTTCTTCTTAAATCTGCAGCCTGGAGGTGATCCTACTGC
>NW_009259982.1:86418-88128 GCF_000687185.1 Egretta garzetta
GGTGATGCTCAGGCTCCGGCTGCACCCTCAGATCCACAGCCTGGGGGGTTTGGGTGAAGTGAGATCCCCCCCAGGACAGGGGCTGGGGGTGCAGGGAAGCACCACACGTGCTGCTCAGCTCCCCTCGCCATAAACCTTCCCCTCCAAAAAAGAAAAAATAAAGGGATTTCAGCCCATGAGCAGCTCCAGTTTAATTTGTCCATGCTGGGGGGGGTGCGGGGCAGCTGTGGCTCCAGCCGCTTTCCTGGGATTTGGCTCTTCCCCCCGCTGAAGCGAAGGTGCTGCTGTTGGGGTCAGGTACCTCACGGTGACATCGAGCTTCATCTGCAGGGAAGGGCTGAAGCGAAGCCAAACCAGCCCAGGACCTCCCAGCCAAGAGACCCGGCGCTGGGCAGGAGGAATTAGCAGCTCCCGGTGGTTTGGGCTTTTCCCAGGGAGCTGACCCCAGTTCATGTCCTGGTTTTCCGCAGTGTTTCCAGCAGCTCCGGGTAACTGAAGGGTCCCTGCTCCAAATCCTGCTGTGGCCTGGTGTGATTTTTGGCATCGCTGAGGACGGAGGTGGGCTCCATCCCAGCGCTGTGCCCCTCTCGCCAGGAGGAATGAATATTTTCCTCCTTTTTAATTGGCGTTTCCCTTCTTGCATCTGCCAGTGGCTCCAGCATCGGCCCTGGGATGGGATGGGGATTGAGCCGAGGGTTCTGCCCTTGGTGAGCCGAGTCCTGGGGGACATCGCCGCGGGGGTGGGAGAGGGAGGATGCGACCCACGAGGAAACCACAAACGGTTTCGATGTGTTTATTAGCCTGGGCACAACTTCCCCTGGCTTTGTTTCCCAACACTGGCTGCGGCGTTGCGAAGCCGCTCAGGCTCACCTCTACATGCACCGAGGATGTGCAATGAGGGGGCAGGGGGGGGACGACACGCAGCACCCATAGGTGCCCAGTAGTGACCCCATCCAGTGCTTGGGGTGGCCCTGAGGGATGGCTGTGCCCCTGGGACAAGGCAGCGGTGGGTTTGGGGGGGTGGATGGCAGCTCCAGCGTGGCCGGGAGTGATGTCCCCGTGGCCTGGGGATGCGGGAGCGAAGCCGGAGCAGCGCATGCGCTGGGAGGGTTCACTGTCACCCTGGGGTGATGTTGGCTGTCGTGGAAAGGCTGAGTGGTGCTGGCTGTGGGTCACACTCTCTCCCCCAGGAAAAGCTTAGGCAAAGGTTGTTCTTAAAAATAAGATAAGTTTCCTCTTTTCCTTCCTTGTCGGAAGCACGTGGTGGTGAGGTCATGGAGCGCCTGGGCTCGCGGCAGGACATGCTTCCAGCTCGGCGTAATCCCATCCCTAGGGCCGCTGCGAGACGACTGTTCTTGGCGGGGTCTGGGCGAGCGGTGGGGGGAGGTTTCCCCAGCCTCTGCCCCCATCCAGCAGCGATCCCCCCCTGCCCCTCCAGCTCCGCTTTCCTCCTGGTCAAGCGACCACATCCTGAGCCAGCCCTCGGGCTGTTTCCTTTGCTCCCGCGGGGTTTCCCGGAGCGGCTCCTGTGTCCCAGAGGCGAATGTGGCTTTGCATGGGAAATTGGCCCCAGATGTGGCTGCGCCATTGCTGCTGCAGCCCCATGAATGGGAAATGGGGCCTGGGGAGGGCTTGGGGACACGGGGACAGCAGAAGGGACCTGTTGGCTGGCCAGGACCTGGGAGCAAGTAGCCCCAGGAGGGGTTTATC
>NW_009259982.1:88668-92905 GCF_000687185.1 Egretta garzetta
GGGGCTTGGGGACACGGGGACAGCAGAAGGGACCTGTTGGCTGGCCAGGACCTGAGAGCCAGTAGCCCCAGGAGGGGTTTATCCCACCCATCAGGGAGCACAGGCAGGGGAACAGTGCCCCCTCTACAGCTGGGTGCTCCCCAGGGAGGGGTGACGGGGGCACCCAGGGGCTCCCCCACCCTTGGGGGCAGTCACTGGGCGATGGAGCGGTGCCACCAGCATCGGGCTGAGCAAAGCCCTGATATTTTGGCTGTGCATAAGAGCCCGGCGCAGCCCCAGCTTGGCTGTGCAGCCCTTGGCTTGGGAAGACGTGGGGCAGCTCCCCTTTGATCTGCTGCCGATTCCCATCCTGGGGTTATTTTCTGGGAAGTGGGATCGCTTGCTGGCAGGGGGCGAGCCCCCGTTGCCGTGCCACCACCCTCCCCGACCGAACGGCTGGGAGCCGGGCTCCATCCCCAGGCGATGGCACAGCCGGACCGGGGGGTCATCATGAATCCGAAACGTCCAAGGAAGCTTGGGGACCCCTGGGGAAATCATGGCCAGGGTCCCCTGCTGAGCATGGAGCTGCTGGCCCTGCTCGGGGCAAACTGGCGGAGGGCTCTGGGGCGGGAACGGCATGCTAATCAAAAGAGGATGGAAAACTCTTGTGGTTGCTTGGAAATGAAGCATGGCTATGAGCAGACCACACCAGCCTCCAGATGCGACAGCAGCGGCCGCGGGATGAAATTCCGCTGGTTTATACTCAACTACGAGCGCTGGAGGGGGGGGTGGCAGCAGCAGACTGGCCCCGTGGCATTGCTGGGCAGGGTGAGCAGCGTGGAGCCCCTTCCCCATGGCTGGGAGCAGGCTTGGGGATGGATGGGCCGTGGGTTGAGTTGAGTGGGGACTTACCTGGCTCATCTCAGCCCCTAAATTTAAGCCTTTCCAAGATTTTCAGGGATCCTTAGTCCATCCCATTGCTTGGGGTTGGAGGAATCATGCCAGAGGCTGCCGACGCTCTCCGTGGCTTGAAGGCACTTGGCATCCTGGCCCCCATCCTGCATCCTCCCCATGCAAGGACATGGAAGATGACCCAAACTCAGGGTCCAGGTGGGGTCATTGTCCCCCCCCCCTGCCGAGCATCGCCCGCTCTCTGGGGCTACAAACACCCTTGCAGGTTCCCTATTGTGGTTTCGTGCTCTTCAGCCTCGCTGGGTACCGTTTCTGCCCGCCCTGTTGCGACAGCCTGTTGCTCCACGGGGTTTCGAAGGGGCCGCGGGGCCGTTTTTGCCGGCGGTCCCGCAGGCCGGAGGGCTGCCGGGTGGGAGGATGGGCGGAGGCGCAGCAGTGCATGCCAAGATGCATCAGCCTATGTTTTTCTGGTGGCGGCTGAAGGTTGTTTGTGCTGTCCCGAGGATGATACAATGCTCTTGGCGTAGGTGCATGACCCGGCGGCCGGGCACACGCCGTGCTATCGGCCGGGAGGAGGGTGAGCCAGGCCACCCGGCGGCATCTCCTCCTCTAAGCGTGAACCACAGCCCCCCTCAAAACTGCTCTGGGGCCCTATTTTTGACTGGCTTTACACGCCTGCATGAGCACCCCACTTCCCAGCTCTGCTCAAACTCCCCCATCGGCACAGCCGATGCTTCCCGGAGTGGGACGGGGTGTTTGCTCCCTGCTGGAGCAGGGAAAGGGTTCACCTGCTGAAAGGACCGTTCATTTTCTTTGGAAAAAGGAGGAAATGCATTGAAATTGGAAGGTCCAACCATGTGCAAACAGCTGGAGCTGGTTGGCTCCATCGCTGGGGGCTGCTTGGCTCCGCTCTCGGATGGGGATGGAGTTCACGAGGGGTTGGGGGAAGAGGATGGAGAAAAGGGGGGAAGGTGTCAGGATGGGAAATCTCCCCTGGGAGGGAAGCCGAGGCCGCCAGGATGGAGGCAGGAGCACCTCGTCCAGCTGCGAGGGAGATGGGAAAGGCCGGATTTAGCATCGGCATCGGCTGGGGGAGCGTGGGAGCGGCGGGAGTGGGCTGTGCTCACCGGCCAGCGGCTTTTCACCGAGAGGTGCTGGCACGGTGCCGGCTGTGCTGGTCCTGCCGTGTCCCCTCTCGTGATGCCGGACCCGAAGCGGGGGATTGGAATTGATGTTTGTAACACGTTTATTTGCTTTCCCAGAGCCCAAAAGATGCTTTTAATAAACCCGAGTGGATTCCAGACCCTTCCCAAGTGCAGTTTGGCTGGAGAAGTGTGAGGCTGGAGAGCTTTTTGCAACACCCCCGAACTCCAGCCATTGCAGCGGGGCCAAATCTCCTTGTTTTCAGCCCAAAATGAACCACTGGGCTGCAGGCCAGAGGCACCGCGCTGGAGCTCAGCTTGCAGCATGTGTCGGCATCGGCATACCTGGCACCGGCAGCTCCTCCGGCACCGCAGTCCCTCCGAACAGCTGCCTGAAATGCATCCCTGCGATGGAAAAGGGCCTGGCTCCAGGCGCGGAGCCGCCGGGAGCTCTCACGGCCAAGGCTCATTAGGGCTAAGCCGCCGCCGGCTTCCCTCGACCTGCCGTCGGCATCGCGTCCCCCTAGGTAGGGCTCGGGCTCTCGGGGGCCGTCCTGGAGCTGCGGGAAGGAGGGAGGAGGCAGCTTTACGGTGCTAAAACCTCTGCTGCTAATGAAAAACAGGCTCTGCGAGGCCAAAACAGCTGATCCGCGGGCCGCTGGGCTGAGTAATGCCTCGAATTCCTGGCAGGAGCCACTTCCTTTTGGGAGGCGAGGGCTTCTTCTCCGGTGAGCGGGGCCCTTCGTGTGTCCCCCGGGCACGGGGCTCTCCTGGGGGCTGAGCCCCACTGGGGCACCCATGAGCCCCTGGCTGCCCCCGGGGCTCAGGGCTGGTGTCAGGCAATAAAATTATGGGGGTTTGCATGCTGCAAGGGGGTCTAGTGGGGGCGTCCGTCTATCTGTCCAGCCCCCTGCCCATCCATCCATCCAGCTGGCCCCATAGGCGCTTGTCTTGGTCTCCCTCCATCTGCAGCGAGGAAGATGATGGGGGCTGAGCTTCGCAGCACCCGGAGGCTCATCCTTGTCCCCCAGGGTGTCACTCTGGCTGGCAGGGATGTCCCTTGGGGCTGGGGGTCCATCCTGATTTCAAGGATGCAAGCAGGGCAAGGGGCTCTGCAGCTCCCGGGGCCGGGGGAGAGCTGCTGCGGGCGGCGGGGCAGGATGGCCGCTGGGTGTGGAGCAGGATGAGGCCACGTCTCAGCCCCTCACCAGGGCTCTCGCACACCCCCATCCATCCCCTCCTTCCCCGGCAGCACCTGGGGATGTGGGGGTGCAGCCGGGGACGGGGCCCCGCGCATTTGTCCCCGTGGTGGAGATCGGGGCCAGTCGCTGATGTAAACAGCTCCGGCTGCAGATAAACAACGGCCCCGCCGGGGATGACAAACAGCTCCTCTGTTTGTGGCCGGGGCGGCTCCGGACCCTCCTTGCGACGCCCCAGCAGCATCTCCCATCTTTCAGAGTTGGTGGCTTTGAAAGATCCCCTCCAGCCCCACATTTGGGGGGGGGGGGGTGGCATGGGGGTGCTGCCCTGCCAGCCTGTGGCTGGACCCCTGTGGGGTGCAGATGCCCAATTTGGGGGGGCAGCGGTGGGTTTTAGCCACTTGGACATGTGCGGAGGTCAGGGATGATGCTGGCTCCATCCATCACGGCAGCACAAGGGCCCCGGCATCCCAGCAAGGGTTTGGCAGGAGCTTGTGCCTGGCTCTGGTGGCAGCCAGGGACCCCCCAGCCCCCTGCCCCCCTGGGGTGGATGCTGCTGGCCCCCCCCGGCCGTGGCGCCGAGGCCAGGCTTCCCTGGAGTGCTCCCAAGCCTTTTGCCCATCCTGCCCCCGGTCCTGGCGCGGAGCCGCGCTCCCCCGACGCCACTCGGCCGCCTGCCCTGTCCTGTGCCCAGCTGCTCCCAGCGCAGCCCCCAGACCCCCCCCCGTGGGTCGGCACCCGCTTGGCTCCAGCCAGGCTGAGCTGGAGGGTGCTGGGGCTGCACCCACGCAGCGCCGTGCCACAAGCACCGGGTGATGCCAAGGCGGTGGGTGCTCCCTGTGTGGGGCTCAGCAGGGGATGGGGCACACTGGGGGCTTGTGCTGGGGAGCCCTGGGCACCCATGGGTGCAGGCATCCTGAGCATGGGCACATGAAGATGCTGCAGGGAGAGCAGCCTCCTGCCACCATCCCGAAAATGCTGCAACTGAGGGTCTGCCGGTGGCCC
>NW_009259982.1:92991-97534 GCF_000687185.1 Egretta garzetta
GGAGGGAGGAGCGGAGCGGGAGCCTGGCGTGACTCAGCCCTGGCTGCGAGGGCTGGAGACGTGCTGGTGACCCGCGCGGGGCCATAACCCGTCCTCTGTCCCCCCTCGCCGCCTGGCATGCACCCCTGGCATGGGCAACCCATCCCTGGGCCAAGGGCTGAGCTTTATCTCTGCCTGGGGACCCCCCAGCGTGTGCCAGGGGGGGTGGCAGGTCCCTCGGGAGCCTCTGCGGTCAAGGACAGCCAGACCCTGGGTTATGATAACTCTGAAAAGGGACTTTCTCCGCGGGCGCCGGACGCAGCCTGACCCTGCGGTTCCCTTGCTCCCAGCCTGGCCGGCCGACAGCCACCGACTCCCCTGCGCCCGGATCCAGCCAGCGCTGTCCTCCCATGGGTGCCCAGCCCATGGGGAGGGAGCTGCTGCCAGGGGACCCCGAGCACGGGGGTGATCAGGGCTGGATGGGGGCATCCAGAGCAGGAGAGAGGGTCCCGGTCTGGAGCAGCAGGCATGGGAGGGATAGAGGGGAGGAAGCGGGGGGGCTCGCTGCGGGATGAAGGCTCCAGCCTCATCCTGCCTGCCTGCTTGTGACAACCCGAGTGCCCACGGCTGGCAGCGGGCCGGGCAGAGCGCCTGCCACCCGCATTCCTTTGCTCCTCAAAGAACCGGCTCGGGACCTTCCCACGGGGATTTCCAGCCTGAGCACACACCGCTCCAGCCTGGATCATGCTGGGGGGGCCCTGCGGGTCCTGGCTCTGCTGCAGCGCCCGGGGAGATTCGTCCACCGGCTGCGGGGAGAGCGTCCCGGCCCCGCGGTGAATCACCGGGGAAGGAACTGATTAAGAGCTCACAGCACTTTCTTGCTGGAAATAACTTTCTCCGCAGAGGCTGTTTGCAGCCCAAGGTTGGTCCCCCGACGCGGTGGGGGGGCTTTGGATGGGCTGCAGGTTTTACCCCCGTCTTGGTGCTTGCTGGCCTGAAAAAGCCTCCCAAAATGAGGCACTGGGTTGGGTTGTACTCCTGCTCCCGCTGGGAATGGGAAGAGGGGAAATGGCTGAAGCTGAAGCTGCCTGACCAGCGTCCCTCCAGCTCCCTGGGCGGGAGGCTCGAGGTCCAGGGATGCTCCAACCTCAGCCGCGGAGGAGATGTGGTTGCAGGTGGGATGGTACCGGTGTCTGGGCCAGGCCCTTCAGAACCAGGAGCATCCTTCATCCCCTCTGCCTGCATCTCCCTGAGCTGGGGGCCAGCAGACCTGGGGAGCCCCCCTGGGATGCCCACGAGCCCCCATGGCCTCATCCTGCTGCTGGATGACAGCCCCAGGGCTTGGCTATGGCTGCAGGGGAGATGGGGACAGCAGCCCCCAGGCAGTATCACAGCGGTGACAGTGCCACTGGTCCAAGTTTGCAACTGAGAGAGGGACAGCCAGGTCCACCCCACCCCAAATGTTGAGACCAGCCATGGTGCGGGCGCAGGGGGTGCTGCCAGCACCGTCACCCACTGCCGCTCCCGATGTCGTCTCTATTTCTGCCCCGTGACTCAGGGATTTCAGCAGGTTTGGGAGGGGAGGGGCAGGCAAAAGCCACTTCCCTGCCAAAAAAAAAGAGGAGGCAGCTGCTACTCTTGTCCTCTGTCGCACAGGGGGTGGATTATTAACCCGAGTGCGACGCTGTCCCTCCGTCCCCCTGCCCGCGCTCGCTTGTCCCATGACTCGGGGATGTGACGTTTTTCTGGTCACTTAAAAGAAGGAGGGGGGGGGATGAGTGTGCGGGAGATAAGAAGGAGCGTGGTCCTCAGCGGGTGAAAAAGGGCCTCACGCGCTGGCACGGGGTCCCCGTGAGTCATCCCCCGGGGATGGTGTCACCCAGCTGTGCCCCTTGGGTGCCCACCCCAGCGTCCTCCCACTGCTGGGTGCTGCTGGGGCTCCCGGGGCAGCTCCTCGCAGAAAATGAAGATAATCTCTTGGCATGTGTGGGGGAAAGGGGGTTATTTTGTGAGTGCGGCTCGTTTTTAACCTCAGCGTCCTTCCTCTGATAAGGACACACGTGGCACCCATAAACCGGTGCTGATTTGATACCATTGCGGGGCTGTCACTGCTGTCCCTGTCTCCAGATGGCTCCCAGCTCTTCCCCAATCCCAAATCTCCGTTGTTCCTCCGCCGGGTCCCTGATTCAGGCCCTCCACTCGCTTGGGGTTATCTCAGCTCCAAGAAAAACCCTCAGCAGCTTCTGAAACCCCGTCAGTGTTTCCGGCCCCGGGGAGCAGATACCGCTGCTTCCTCGAAGCTCGGATGTGGTGGCTGTCACCGACACGCGGCCCCATTGCCACTGCACCCTTGTCACAGCCGCAGCCCCGGGGCTGCCGCTTGCATCCAGTTATGCTTGCAGGGTATTTTGCTTTCTGCTTCTCTTGGGTGACGAACACTTTGCAAGGCAACAAACAGTTCACCTCGTGGCAACTAATCGTTTCCAGTCGCCTGCAAACAAACAGGCAGAAACCAGGAAAATCCCCAAAGCGCCGGACAGGGCTTTCTGCACGCCCAGCGCCTCAGCGCCGGTGCTTTTTCTGTCCCCAGATCCATCCCCAGATGCTCCACGCGCTCCTGGATCCCTTTGTGCATACCCATGCAAATGGATCTGCTTGTGCACACGTGGATCCATCCATGCACATGTGGATCTGTCCGTGCACACACATGGATCTGTCCATGCACCCATGGATCCATCCATGCACGTGTGTGCACACGAATCTGTCCACACATGCCCATGCAAATGGATCTGCTTGTGCACACGAGGATCCATCCGGGCACATGTGGATCCATCCATGCACACGAGGATCCATCCATGCACATGTGGATCCATCCGTGCACACGAGGATCCATCCATGCACAAGTGGATCCATCCATGCACATCTGGATGTGTGCGCATGTCGATCTGTCTATGCACACCCATGCAAATGGATCTGCTTGTGCACACGTGGATCCATCCATGTACGTGGATCTGTCCGTGCACATTTGTGCACACGGATCTGTCCATGCATGCCCATGCAAATGGATCTGGTTGTGTACATGTGGATCCACCCACGCACAGATGTGTACACGGATCTGTCCATACACACCCATCCCAGTGGATCCACCCATGCACCCGTGGATCCATCCATGCAAATCTGTGCACATGGATCTGTCCATGCACACCCATCCCAGTGGATCCACCCATGCACACGTGGATCCATCCATGCCCATACGTGCACACAGATCCGTCCATGCACACCCATGCAAATGGACCCGTCCCTGCACACACGGATCTGTCCCTGCACACCCACACCCACGGATCCATTCACACACCTCTGTGCCAGCTGCCTGTCCGGCACCAGCAATAGGAAAAAGCACCCATGGGAGCCTGAATTGGCTGCTGCAGGAGCACCCTGGGGCCTCTCACCATCCTCTTGTCCCCAGCGCCTTGACTCCTGCCCTGCTGACACACGCCAACACCCCAAACTCCCCCCGGCCGCTGCTCCCAGCACCCAGTGCACCCACAAGCTCTGCACCCCGGCACGGTGCGGGCACCCCGGGTCCCGAATCACCTGCAACCCTCTGCGTGGCAGCAACGGCTCTCGAGGGCATTTCGGCTGCGGTGGGCTGCAGGCGGCGGGGTTTTGGGGGAGGAACCAGGCACGTGCTGCAGGGGGGAAGCTGTCAAAGCCCAGCAGGATTTTCTGGAGGAAAACTTCTGGCACGGACCAGGAGCAAGGCACGCAGTTGCAGCGGGGCTGCGCGTCGTCGTTGCCTGATGCACTGGGGGGGTAGGGGGGGTGTTGGTGTGCGCGTGAACGTGTCTGTGCTGTGTGAACACGTCCGTGCATGCTGCTTGTGGGACTGCGGGTGTGCATCTGCGTGTGGAAAGGGTGTGTATTTGTGTGCAAATATAACCCTGTGTGTGTGTGGAATGTCCGCGTGTGGGTGTGCACACACAGCTGCACAGTTCCACAGCGCGCACGCACGTGCGTGTGCAGGTTGGGTGTGTGTTTGTGTGCACGCATGCGGTGTGTACGTGGGTGGGGTGTGCGTGCGCGTGTGCATGGGTGTGCCTGCACGGGTGTGCCTGCGTGTGCATGCATGCAGGTGTGGGGTCTGTGCCTGCACGCACACGTGGCGTCACGTGTGTGGGTGCATGTGTGCATGTTCCCAGGGGTGACCATGCACATACACGCGTGTGCAAGGCCCGGTGCTGCGCATACAGGAGTGCATGTGCATGCATGTGTGCACACCCCAGTGCTGTGCACACATGTGTGTGTGCATATGTACGTGTTCCAAGGAGTGTGCACGCACATATGGAGGGGGGGTGTCTGCCCCTGGAGTGTGCACGTGTGTGTGTGTGTGTGTGCGCGCATGTGCCCAGGGGCATGCATGGACATGTAAGTGCGTGTGCCCAGGGGTGTGCATGCACGTGTGTGTGTGTGCGTGTGCCCAGGGGTGTGCATGCAAGTGTGTGTGTGTGTGTGTGTGTGTGCCCAGGGGTGTGCATGCACGTGTGTGTGCAAGTGATGGTGCAGG
>NW_009259982.1:99055-101182 GCF_000687185.1 Egretta garzetta
TCCCCCCCCCCCTCCCCATCACCCAGGCACCCTCTCGGTGCCGGTGCGCTGGGGGGTGGTGGAACACACGCACCCACCCCGGGGGTCTGCTCTCCATCCCCACCTCGGGGGTCTTGGCCCTGGGACAAGCCCTGTTGCCCACTGGGATCCCGCCACGATTTGGGGCCTCCCCACTTCTTTGCAGGGGGATTGAGAGGGGAATTTGGGGCCATGCCAGAGCTGCTGCGTGGAAAGGGCCCGGCGGGTGTAGGCACTGGAGGCTGGGGGGGTCCAGAGGGTGGGAAGAGGATTTTTGGGGATGGGTGTGTCAGTGTGTCAGATGGCTCCCAGGAGCTGGGGTGGAGGAGAAGATTTGCAGGAGAGATGGAGAAATGGTGCGGGAGAGGGGATAAGGACTGGATGGGGAATGTGGAGGTGGGCGAGAGCTGTGTCCAGGCTTGGGCCAGCTGGGCCCTGGCCACGCAGCGCCTGTGCCGGGCACTGGGAAATTCCCCAGTGGCCTGGCATGCCTAAAAATAGCAGGATGGGGACAGGCATGAGGTTGGAGGACTATGGTGGGGTTATCCAACTGGACATGGTCAAGCCCTGTCCACTGCAAAGGTGGCTGCTCTGGGGGGGTGATGGGGAAGGGCAGGGGGCTCAGGGTGGGGGGGTTTAGCCCTGCTCCAAACCTCTGCTCTGCCATGCTCAGGTGTGCCTGTTCCGCTGCACCCTGCTGTCGTCCCTCCTCCTCCTCCTGGTGTGCAGCATCCATGAGACGGAGCAGAACAGCTACTGCCAGCAGATCATCACGGAGAAGCACCTAGCCGAGCTGGAGGAGCTGGTGAGTGCCCTCCCTGGGCTCTGTCGCAGGATGGGGGCTCATTTGGGGCTAGGCAGGCACAAATCAGCCCTTATTTAGGGCTGAAAATCAGCAAATCCGCTTATTTTCAGCTCCACCAGCAAAGCGGCGGTACCCAGGAGCTGAGCATCTGTGGGCATGAGGGACAAGCAGGCACCGGGGGGGTGACGCACCTGGGTGCCTTTGGCAAGGGTGGCCATGGAAAAGTGCCGGTGGGAGAAATGGGAGAAGAGGAGAAGCAGGAGCTGGCAGGAGCGTGGCCGGGAAAGGGGTCATGAGTGGGGCTGGATGGGTACAGGGTGATGGGGAAGCAGTGGAGGGGACCGGTGCTGTGGGGCCATAGCGTTTTCCGGACGGCTGCGCAGGGGTTAAGCTGAGGAATCCGGCTGCATTCCTGAGTCCAGCTGCTTGCCTGGAAGCTGGGCTGGCAACAGGGCTGTGGGTGGGTGGCAGGCAGTGAGGGGGGCCGCTAGCCAGTCGATGGAGCCAGCCAGGCTGGGGCAATGGGTGCCTTCATCCCATGGGCAGCTCTGGGTGCTTGCACCCACCCCACAGGAAAGCAAGTCCTGGCTCTTTCCTGGCTGTTGTGGCCGTATCCCGCCCTGGCCCTTGGCTCACCTCCGAGCGGGGAATCACGAGGATGCTCGGGAGAGAAACGGGAATCGGGGGCACGCAGGGATTTGCACGGTTATCACAGATTAAATTCCGCCGTTGCAGTGAGCGGGGTGCGCAGGCGAGAGGAGATAGCGGCACCTCCGAAACCTCGCCTCCTGCTTGCTTTGCACTGAGTTTTCCGGCTCGCAGCGTGCAACCGCTGTGTCCGGGCTCGCTTTACCTCTTCCTCTTAAAGCACCGAGCTGTGGTGCCAGCAGCCGGTAGATGTTGTGTGTGTAAGCTCGGCTTCCTCTGCCCGAGCTGTCCCTGCAAGTTCCAGCACCCCAATGTCCCTGGGGGGAGCCTTTGCTTTGCAACCCCCCCACACACACACACCCCAGGGGATTAAAAGTGGGTGCGTGGTTGAGGGGAGAAAAGGGATGGAGCGGGTTTGAATGGAAGCTGTGGTTTCCCTGCCGGGGATTGCAGCCCTCTCCTCTTCCCGCTGGCGGAGGAGCCGGCCCTCGCTTCAGCCCCTGCGGGATAATGGAGCAATTGTTTCCAGGCCGGCATCCCAGGCTGGGAGGGCGAGGGCTGCCAGAATTGCCGGCCGGCCGGCAATTCTGGCAGCCCTCGCCCTCCCAGCCTGGGATGCCGGCCTGGAAACAATTGCTCCATTATCCCCCAGGGGC
>NW_009259982.1:101201-101507 GCF_000687185.1 Egretta garzetta
GGACTGGGCTCTACTGTGGTGCGGGGAGGAAGAGGAGGAGGAGAGGCAGGGTGGGAGCAGACAGGGAGACAGGCAACCCTGGTCCAGGGAGCACGCTGTCAGGGATCCTGGGCTCACCCCTAGCAGAGGTTCAATGTTGCATTTGTGCGAGGAGGAGGGCGGTGTGGGATGAAGCAGGGATGGGAGCAGAACCCATCCCAGCCCTGTGGTTTTGGGGGACTCTGGTACCCTTTCATGCCCTCGGGGTGTCAGCTCTGCTGCCCCTTCCCGCTGTGTTATCCCCCCCTGGGGCCGTGGGGGGACCTT
>NW_009259982.1:101633-103932 GCF_000687185.1 Egretta garzetta
AGGGCTGGCTGGTGCCCAGGGAGGGGCCCCAGGTCCCCAGTCTCCCCTCTCCTGTCCCCTTTTGCGGGAGGCAGCTCAGGAGGGACCCATCTTGCCTGGCCAGGCAGCTGTCATGGTCCCAGCTTAGGCAGCCTGAGGGACCACAGAAAACCATTTTATGGCTCCGTGCCTCAGTTTCCCCCAGGCAGAGTGGGATGGTTGGTGCTGCCTCTACCCATCTGGTAACCAGTCTTGCTTTTTTTGGGGGGGGTCTGTGCCCTCGCAGGGTGACTCCGTCTGCTACGTAAAAGCTGCTTTTCCTCTGCTGGGCAAGATCTTGGAGCGAACGGAGTTCAAGGAGAACACGGCCAACGCCAAGAAGATGCAGATGGTGCGCAGGATGTACAACCGCATTGACGAGAACGTCGACCCCTGCATCAAGGAGGAGAATGATGAGGAGAGAAAGGTACGGGGTCCCCTGCCTTGTGGGGTCCCCTGCCTTGTGGGTGCCAGGTTGGCAGGGGTGTGGGTCTGAGTCCTCATTCTTGGGTGAAATGGGGTGTCCAGAGCATCCTGGGGTGGGTGCACGGGCAGGACCTTGAAGTGGAGCAGAGATGGGGTGTGTGTGGATGCAGGGAGCCATGGGGGGGTGTCAAACCCTCCCCTGGGTGCAGTGTGGACCCCGTGGTGGTGACACTGGGTGTCTGGCATGGTTGTGGAGCCAATGCTGAGCCCAGCTCTTCCTCCAGCTCTCGCAGAACTGCTCCAAGGAGTTTACCACCTCCCCCTATGAGATGCTGGTGCTGGTGAAGCAATTCTTCCAGGACATCAACCAGCTGCTGCAGAACCAGGAGACCTTCGAGAAAGATTGCAGCCAGGTCTACCGCAGGACCTGCCTGGGGCCCAGGAGGGCTGGATCCTCACCAGGTGAGATGCAGAAGCTTTGCCTCTGCCTGGCAAACCCGTGCCAGGCTGGCTGGGAGGCTTGGGCTCACCTGCATGGAGCAGCTTGACAGCCGCGTGTCCCCGTCCGTGGGCACACGCGGGCGCCGCGGGCACAGCACATGTCTGCGTTGGTCCCCGTCTCTGTCGCTCGGCTGGTGGCCGTCCCTCTGGGGTGGCCTTGGTGGTGCGTCGGCGAGCTCTGCGTCTGTGTCTGGGGAGAGCCGGGGCTGGCCGCCCTTTGGGGGTGGGATTTGGGCTGAATCCTGCTGGAAGCAAGGCCAGAGAGAGATGCTGAGGGGGAATAGGGAGGCATCGCTGTCGGCCCGACTAGAGGCATCAGGCTTGGCTCCGTCTCAAAGCCCCAGCGCCTGGGTTGAGCGTGACATAGAGAAATCAAGGCACTGGGATCTCTCTGCCACCAACATGCTGCATGACCTCGACCGTGTCACTTCAGCTGCCCCCTGCCTCAGTTTCCCCCCCCACCAAGCCTTTGGGGAGAGCATTGCCCACCTGGGTGGAAGAGCCGGTGTTGCCGTCCGTGCTTGTGCAAGCGCCCGTGCTGTGTGTTTGCATGCCCCGTGGAGGAGACGTCTCGCTGTCGTCCGTGTGTCGGCGCCATGCCGTGTCCCTGTGCCATGGGGGATGTTAAACGTGGCTGTCCGGCTCCTGCCGGTCATGGATAACCCACTGCCATCGGCTCAGGAGACCCGGTGATTCGAGTTTGCTTCATCCTGTCCCGCTGCTTGCCATCTTTGTGCTGCTACGTCTGCCCCTGCCTGCTCCCTGCCTGTTCCCTGCCTCACCTTCGCTCTCCCTGTTTTTTTTGGGGGGGCTGTTCCACCCACTTGCCTGGGGCTGCGGGGAGGGACGGGGATGCTGCCCCCGACCTCAGATCTGCTGGCTGTGCCCCTCTTGGAGGCTGGTGACCCTACGGCCGTCTCTTCTCTCTGCTTCTTTCAGGTGTGGGGACAGATCCTGACTGCAATTGCCTGTCCCCTGCCCTCCCTTCTGCCACCCAGCCCTCCCCCTCCGCTGCCACCCATTCTGGCAGGGAGGTGGCACCTGCTAGCACCCAGGTCCCTTACAGCCTCCTCCATGCCACCCTCGCTGATTTAGATGCCCAGTCTCAGCCCCCCAGTAGCACGGATGGCGGCTCGGGGACCGAGGAGGTCCTGGGTGCCGGGGTAGGTGACACGGCGTCGGCGCCGTCCCCCATGGTGCAGCAGACAGCTCCAGCTGACAGCGCCGAAGCCCTTCTGGATCCGGCCGGGACCCTTAGCCTGGTGGCGGTGGACGTCTCCATCCTGCGTGGGGATGGAGAACTGGTGGAGGGGGGCACTGAAATGGTGGGCGGCCCCCCCCTGCGGGGTCCCGC
>NW_009259982.1:103984-106755 GCF_000687185.1 Egretta garzetta
CGAGGCATCCGAGCCTGTCACGCAGCTCCGTTTCTCCAGGATGGCCCCAGGGATGAGGGGCCGAGGGCCGGGCGGCCCTGGGGATGGGGCAAGGGGGCGAGGCTGGGGGCTGAGCCGGCTGCGGGAGCCCGAGGATGGCGGGGCCGGCCCCAGCTTTGACTCTGGCTTTGTTCTGAGCGCAGAGCAGCGCAGGAAGGAGCCAGCCGTCAGGGAGGGCCGCCAGGAGCCCCTGATTTACATCACGGTGGCCAGCGTGGTGGCCGTCTTGCTGGCCGTGGGAGGGCTGCTCTTCTACAAGTATAAATCCAGGGTAAGCCCCCCATCCTGTCCCGCCCCCTCCCTGGGCATAAGCATCCTCTCCTGCCTCAGTTTCCCCACTCATTTCTTGGTCTGTGTGGGTTGAGCCCCGCTTTCCCAATTTTTTCAGGATGGGAGGACACAGGTGGTGGTGCTGAGTGGGGTGGGAGGATGTTATTTGGGAGACAACTCCTGCAATGGGTTGGGGCTGAGAACCCCCCTGTGCCGCAGCCCCCTCCCATTTCCCAGCGCTCATCTTCCCGTTCCCCCTCCCTCCGTGCGGGCCCTGGAGCGGCCGCTGGAGGATGGAGGCTGTGACCCCGAGGAGCCGGAGAGGAGGTGGGTGTGATACTGTCCTGCCTGGGGGGGGCTTTGGGGACCCCCACCTGGGGCCAGTCCACCCTAATCCCCACCCCCCGGCTTTCCCTCGCAGGGTGCTGCAAGGACCAAGAGGCTGTCCAGACCTGGAGACTCAGGACCTCTAAGGTGAGCAGGGGCTGGATGGGACCTCACAGGGCTGTGGTCCAAGCCCCCGTGGAGCGGGGACAACGACAAGTCCCTGGACTGTCCCCACCGGCACTGACCTCAGCCACGGGCAGGGAAATTTGGCTGCTGGCAGGAGGTGGTTAGGGGTGGGAAGACCCAGAGAGGAGCAGGTCTGCGCCCCAGCGCTGCCAGCATGCGGTTTTGCAGCCCATTAATCTATTACCAGCACTTTCTTAATATATATAGTATTTTTTCCTGTGGTTTTTATGTGTTGCTCCCCCTCCCTGGCAGAGCCTCGGCTCCCACTCATCTTTCTCCTCCTTTCCCCAGGGCCCGAGTCGGGATGTGAAGCTGCTTGGGGGACGGATTCGGATGCTCCTCACCGTGTGAAGGAGGGTTGGCACGCGCCGGCCCCTCCGTGGTCCCGCCATGATGCTGACGCTCCCTCTTCCCTCACCCCACGCCGGTGGCCAGAGACTGCAAAAAAACCCTCCCAAGGCAGGGATGAAAGGATGGGGGGACGTGCCCCGAGTGGGACCCCCGGGCATCGGGCAGTGAAGGGCTGGAAGGCGTCGGACTGTCACCGAAGGGCTGTGCCAGGACGGCAGCGGTGGCTGATGTGACAGCGTGGTGCTGAGCAGGACGATGGAGAGGCTGGTGCTGGATGTGGGATGATGGATCCCACTTGGACACAGCCAGCACTGCCTGAAGATGGAGGCGACCAGCTCCCCGAATCCCCTGGTTCTTCTCCCACCCCACCCAGCACAGCGGGGTTTGGAGCAGCACCCATCACGCCCCACCGTCACCCTGCCTTTCCCAAGGCTTCAGCCGGAGCATCCCAGATGCCAGGGGCGGATCAGTCACCAGGACTCCCACCCCTCCGGGCTGCACGCCCCCAGCCCCGACTTGCAAGGTCAACCCTCACACTGTGAATATTTAAAGCCCACCGGTGTCCGTGTCCCCGTGCGGGGCCGGGCTTGGGTGATGCTTGGCACCATCCTGCTCCCCATCCTCCTGCCGCTGGAGATCTGCCTCTGGTCCTGCACGCCCGAGCTGGCCTCGGCTCACCGTCATGCTGTTAGGGTTTTGTTTTAATATAGCGGATGAAAGTCTTTATCCCGCAGAAGTATTTTACGGGGGGGCCCATCCTGCCCCCTCCCAGGGTTATTGCTGCGAGCTGGCCTCGCCTGCAACTGGATTTTTTTAATTTTTTTTTTTGTGACTGCGCTTTAGAGAAGGGAAACGGGGCCGGGGAAGGACTGGATCCATGTGGGCGTAAGAGATGGAGATGCCCCCGCCGGGTACCCAGGGGCTTTTCGGCTCAGCCCCCCTCCCCGGCTTTGGGAAGAGCCTGGTTTGGGATGCACCACCCCTGCGGATACCCCGGGCTCGGGTCGCATCCTGCCCCACCGCAGCACCCCTCTGGCCCTGAATGTGAAGCGTGGCCCGTGCTGCTCTCGGGTTTTGAAGTATTATTTTTATACGATGGAAGAAAACGTGGACAAACCAAACTGTTTTTAAAGAAAGCATTACTATTAATTTTTTTTTATATGTGTATTTATGACTGCCAGAAGGAGGGGTTTCCAGTGCAAGGGACGGGTGTAAATCAGGAGGAAAGCCTTGACCGCAGCAGGGAGGCGGGGGCCAACCTCACTGCTGGTAGAAGCTACTGGCTCTGCACCGATTTGCACTGTGGAGGAGATGCCGACACCGTGCTGGCCCTGCTCCTGGGGGAGAAAATTTGCCTTCAAAAGCTGTGTTGGATTTTTTTTGCCTTTTTTTTTTTTTTTCTTTATACAATGAAACGTTGAAATATTTTATACAAAGTCATTTAAAGAAGTCTATTTAAAGAAAATAATAGAAAACAGCTTGTATATTTAATATTATTAATAAACAGAGATGTGTAGCAGTGTGTAAGTGTGGGAGCTGTGCAGGGGGGTGCAGGGTGGGGGGGGCCCCCCCCACCTTGGTACCAGCTCTGGGGTCCC
>NW_009259982.1:107509-108378 GCF_000687185.1 Egretta garzetta
AGGACCCCCCCGCCGGCTCCCCTCGCCTTCCAGGAACGTGCATGGATCCAGCATCGCCGTGGGGGTACCCAGGGCACGAAGAGCCTTCGATGCCATCCCAAGCCCCTACCAGCGTGCTCGTGGAGGGGTTTTGGTGTTGGGGGGTGCAGGGTTAACCCCCCCATTGCTCACCCAGGGGGGATGGGAAGGGCAGGATGGGGCCCGGGAGCCTTTTGCGGGTGTCGGTGCTGAGCCCGCTGCCGAGTTTGCTGACAAAC
This sequence comes from Egretta garzetta, assembly GCF_000687185.1. NCBI lineage: Eukaryota > Metazoa > Chordata > Aves > Pelecaniformes > Ardeidae > Egretta > Egretta garzetta. Next base: position 107,767 of record NW_009259982.1, read on the forward strand.
AGAATTCCTCGAGGGGAGCTGACTCAGCCCAGCCCTTCCTCTCCCCAGCAGCAGCCGGGGGTTTCCCAGGTCCACATCCCCTTCCCAGGGAAGTGGGACCTATATATATCCCGCCGGATTCAGGCCACAATCATTATGGTTGGATTTGGGGGGGTATTTAAGGTCAGAGGCTGCTCTTACGGGTGGGCAGGGTGCCTGGGCTTGGGGGTGCTGGGGGCACTGAGCCCCTGCCCTGCAGGCAGCTCCAGGTGGAAACCGGCTGCACAGGAGAGGGCGTTAACTCTGGAGCTGAATGATGGCAGGGCTGTGACAGCAGCTTAATGCTCTGGTAGAGCTCAGAGGAGCAGAGGTGGGAGCATCCCTGGCTGCTGGGGGGCAGGGTTTGAGGACCCCCTTCTGAATTTACACCCCACAAACCCTCACCCCTCACCCCCCTGGTTGGTTCAAGCAGCCCAAACCTGTGAAGGCGCATGGAAAATGCAGGAAAAAAGCAAAACCCCATTTCCTCACCCTGGGGTTTGGATCAGGAGGGTCCCTCTGCTTCTCATGTCCCCAGCTGGTGGCATCTTCCCCATTACCGACCTGGCTGGGAGCAGAGATGTGATTCTCTGC
>NW_009259982.1:108566-108858 GCF_000687185.1 Egretta garzetta
GGGCACAGAGGGTGGTGGCATCCTTGGGGTCCCTCCTGAGGTGTAAATTGGGTGTTTGTGCCTTAAAAAGGTGCCTTGATGGGGTGCAAAAATATGATTTGGGGGGGGAAAGATGGCTGGCAGAGGGGAAGGCATTGCTGAGTGGCCCCTGGGACCTGCTGGGCAGTGGCACTGTGAGGGCACGGGCTGGCACAGGGTGGCACGGGGTGGCACAGGGCAGGGGCACCCTGCCCCCAGCACCATCCCCAGGCACCCCAGCACCAAACCTGGCGGGTGCCCCGCATCCCCAGTG
>NW_009259982.1:109182-110057 GCF_000687185.1 Egretta garzetta
GGCGTGGGGGGGGTTTGGCCCCCCCCCCCCCGGCTGCCTGTGGCGGGGTTGGGGATGGGGACGGGGTCAGGGTGCCCCGTGGGCAGGGCTGCTGCCTGCTGCCTTCCTGCCTGTCCTGGGGTCCCTGTTTGGGGACCCTACGGACCTGGGGGTGATGCTCAGGCAGGGTGGGTGAGCACCCATTGGTGGGGTCAGGAGTGGGGTGATGCCCAGCAGGACAGACGGACACCCATCAGCAAGGACAGATGCACGGGCAGGACAGACAGACACCCATCGGTGGGGTCAGGACACATGCCTGCCCCCTGCCCGTACCTGCACCCTCCCACCCCCCCTGGCATGTGGCCGGGGGGGGGGGGGGGGGGGGCTGGAGGGTGCCAGGTAGGTGCCCCCGTGGGTGCTGGTCCCTGAGCCCCAGGTCAGGGTGCAGGATGTGGCCCCTCAGTATCTGTGGCCCCATGGGCAGGCTGTGGGTGTCCCCGCCTGACATGAAGGGGCCAGTGTGGATGCCATAGTGGGGGACACTGGAGAGGAGGAGGAGGGGAGGAAGGCAGCCCTGCTCAGGCCCAGCACCCCCAAACAGGGCTCAGCGCCCCCCAAACAGGGCTCAGCACCCCCTGCCCGGGCTGGGGATGCAGGTGGGTGATTCCCAGGGACCTCAGGGCCCTGCTCAGCTCGTTAATGGGTAACGAGGGCCGGGGAGGTCACGGACCTGACCCTGTGCTGGCACTGAGCCGGGGGCTGACATTCTGGTGGGTGCTGGCACCCACCCGGGGCCGGGCACCCCCCATCCCCATGTCCCTGTGTCCCCTCTGCCCTCCCAGGCTCGGAGGGGAGAGTGGGGCAGGATCAGGCCCGGTGCGTCCCCTCCCGGCCCC
>NW_009259982.1:111312-116272 GCF_000687185.1 Egretta garzetta
GAGGGGGACTGGGGGGTAGGGTCCGGGGAGTGGGTCTGGGGACACTGTGCATCAGGGCCATGGTGGGTGCTGTGTGCGTGGAGGTGACAGCGCTCTGCGGTGGGGGCAGAGGAGGGGGACCCGTTAAAGAGGAGGAGCTGGCAGCGGCGAGCTGGAGATCCTGCTGTAGGTCACCCTGAAGGGCAGCAGGAGGAAACTCATGGCATTGAAGTTTTTGTGGGGTAGGGGGTCTGTTGGCAGTGTGGGTGGGAGCGCGTTTGGGCTTGGGGAGGAGGCTGCCAGAGCGGCCCTTGGTGCTGAGCTCTCCCGAGTCACCTCTTTACCCTTTCATCCTTGAAGGCCGTCTCGCAGAAGCTCCTGAGATCTCCCGGTGCCTCTCCTCACTGCCTGCGGTGCGGGCCCGGCTTGTGTAACCCTTATGGGGTGTACGGATGGCACCGTGGGCGGGCGAGTGCTGGCCATGTCACCATGGCAGGGTGCAGGACCTCCACTAACTCGGGTAACCGGCTTTTAGATGAGCCAGCGTGCGGAGGAGACCTGTGCTCCTGGCTTGGTGCGGACCTGCTGGGTTCGCTAACGTGCCGCTGAAGTCCTGGTCCTGCTAGTGAGGCGGATTTGTGCTCCGAGCGCTGCACGGGTCTGCGCAGCTGCGACTGGAGGTCCCCGCTGTGCTGAACATCGTGTTCCCCCCCGGGGCCAGCAGCCGCCTGCCTCCGCGCTGGAAGCAAAGGCAAAGCAGTTGCAGTGAATGCGAACGTCCTCCTTCTCTGGGGGAACATCTCTCTTGCCTGCTCCGGCCAGTGGTGGGATTAGGGGAGCGTCCGACCCTCGTGGAGGGCCTGCTGACAGGCGGCTGTGTTTGAGGCATCTCTCCTCGTCCAGCCTACCGGCTCTTGCTGGGGAGCAGGGGTCTGGAGGCTCTCCCTGCGCCCTGGCCCTGTTTGTCTGGGCTGTGGACATAGCCTGGAGGAAGGAGCAGAGGAATGCGGAGCTCGGATCTGCCTCTTCCAGTGGTGGCTCAGTGCAGCTCGAACTTGAGGATTGTTTTTGCCTTTTCATTACCGTCGTCCTTCTCAAAGCTGGGGAGCTGACAGCGCGAGGCTGCAGCTGGCTGAGAGGGGAGAGCAAATCCTGAAATATGCTGTGGGGCCAAAATATGCGTCGTAAAAAGAAAAGTATTGTATGTGTAGGGAGGAGTCGACCCAGAGTCCTCAGAGGCAAAGTTTGCTTGTGTCTTGGGGGTATGGGATGTTGTATCACCTTGAATTTGCTGCTGTACGCACCGGCTCGTTGCACAGCATGAGGAGCCACAGTCAGACTCTGCAGCTTCTGCAGCCTTTCCTGGCTGGGTGATGATATTAAAGGTGCCCAGAGCGACACACGACATTTGAGGTTGATAACATCAGCAGCCAGCAAGATCTTGGGGAGCGTGAGATGTGCTGAGGTTAAGGAACAAAATGCTTCGGGCCACTGTTTTCCTTGCCTGGCTAGTTACTGGGAATAGCGCTCAATAATAGCGGAGGCGTTGGCAGAAGGATAAAAGGACAAGGAAGGGAGAATTGCCTTCCTGAGATAAGATGTTGAGTGCCCACAGCTCAGATGCCTTCGAAGCAGGATTGCAATTAAACCATTAAAACGCCTTTCTGTTTCAATGCAAGTCGAAGTGACTTTTGTGCTTGCTGCCCCTGGAGCTCTCAGCGTGGTGAGAGGCCGGCGAAGAAGATGGTTGAGAGAGATGATTTACCAGCATCGAGGTAGGGGAAATCGTGGTGTGCTGCGGAAGCAGCTCCCTCCTTGGGTTTTTAGGCTCCTTGAACTTTGCCGATGCAGTTTGCATAAGGCGTTTGGAGATGGGGAGGGTGGGAATGTGGCCAAGCTTAGTGCAGGCTCCGTCTCCTCCATGTGACCTGCTGCTGAAAAGCTTTTCAAAGAGGAGCCTTAACTTGTGCTGGTGCTCAGGGAAAGCACCAGTGTGCAGTGGAAGAGCCGGTGGGAGCCCACCAGCGGCCTGTGCCCAGCTTGGACCTGGGGGAGCATCTCAGACGTTGCTGGAGGCACGTCGGCCCCGTGGTGTTGTGAAGAAGTTGGCGTCCTCTTTGCTGTTGGCAGGCTGCGTCGGGGGCACCCAGATTGAGCCCGAGCTGCGCAGCCGGCCTGGGGGATCGCTGATATCTTTGTTTCCTCTCTTGTGGGTGACTCGTTTAAGGTGAAAAAGTGAAACAGCAGGAGGTAAGAGATTAAGAGATTAAATATGATCAACTCTGGATTTAAGTAGGAGCTGACGCAGTCAAGGTGAACGGAGGGGTAGCCTTTCTGCAGAAATGGGGTGGTTTTTCCCCAAGAGCTGGGGGTGCCTGGCTCTGCTGAGGCTCCTTTTTTGCTGCAGTTTATGGGAAATTGGGCTGTCAGCAAAATAACACCAGCTTTGGTCGGAGCGAGGTGGTTCTTTGGCAGGGAGTGGTTTAAAGGCAGAGGTGAGTGATGCTGAGCTTTCTACTTTCTCCAGCGTGCACCTTGATGTTGCTGGGGGGGCGTTTGGAAACGCTGAGGCTTGTGATTCGCCCAGGTTGAGTGAATACGGGTGTGGGGAGGAAGGGAGAGCTCAAGGGCGCAGGTTGTGCTCTTACAGATCCCTCTGTGCTATCACCACTATGTCTGGGCATCTGCTCTTCTGCCTCGCTGGAGACCGTAGCTGCCCTCGACAGCAGTTGCTTTCCGAATCCGCCTCAGCCGCTCGGTGGAGCCTTAAACTCCCGGTCGAGCTGAGCTGTGGGTGCCCTCAAGCAGGCAGGACACATCGGCCATGCTTAGAGATGGGTGGCAAGGCAGGGGGGCTTGTCCCTTTCTGTCACTTCACCCAATCCCCGTTGCTCCTTGTCGTGTGGGGATCACTGTCCAGCGGGCTCCTTCACACCTGGGTGCCGGCAGACAGACAGACAGACGCTCTGCAGACAGATCTGCTTACTCATGCAGCACGCCTGGAGTGTGAAATGGGCTAAAGCCTCGAATTTGCTTTTGGGGAGGTGATCTACATGGCATCTCCGTGCTCCAAGAAGCCGGCAAGCCCATGGCCGGTGTGTTTGGGTTGGTGCTGTGCCCCTGCGGATGCTGGCGCCGGAGGAATCCCGCTGAGGCTGTGCGGCGGGGAATGCTAATGCACAGCGCTGCAGCTTTGCAGTGGTACCGAGCCGGAGCCGCGCCGCTGGCTGGCACCGGGGTGGCTGGAGATGTGAGCAGGGGAAGGCTGGGGAGAGGGGGACAGAGCCCCTGGGGAGCTGCCCTTCCCTGGGGAGGGCTGGACGCCTTCTCCAGAGCATCATTTCTGCTGCTGCTGTTCATTGCAGTTGCCTGCGGAGCCGCTCTCCTGCTGCCTGAGCAGTGTCTGACCTTGCTGCAGTCTGCTGCTTCCCTGCCCCGCGCACAGCCCCTTCCCAGAGCCGGGTTTTCTGCCCCATTTTTCTCAGTCCCGAGTCATCTCGAGTCCCTGCAGCTCTGCCAGGCCGGGTGCTAACAAACCACCTTCCCCCTTCGGTCTGTCAGGGGGACGAGCCTGTCCTTGTTTGCACCGGCAGAGCTCCTCGAGTCGCTTGTTCTTCCTCTTTCTTTATTTTCATCCCTTAGACTGGCTGCTCATAAATCCTCTGCCTTTATGTGCTTGTCCCAGGCAGTGGCCACCACCTCCTCTCCTGGTTGTTTAGCCAGACGCCGTACACTCGACTGTCTTTTGCTTCCTTGCCCAAATCCTTCGTTCTTTTGCTTTCTTGCACTCCCTGCAGTTTTTCCTTCTCATAACGAGATGCCTGGGCCGAGATGAGTTGAAAGGCTCATCCTACTCTGTATGGGCCCTGGGATGGGTCTGGCCTTCCTTGGGGTGCAGGAAAACCCTAAAAAGTGAACACGTTGCTGTGGTTCAGGCTGTCCTACCCTGACCCACGGTGAGAGCAAACCACAAGGGTGTTTTGAGCAGAGGTGATTTACTGGGGGCTGGGAGCAGACAGGTCACTGATGGTGCTGGATTAAATGACAGAATCATAATTATTTCTGTTACAAGTTGCTCTTGGGTTCTGCTCTTCACTTTGGCTTTTTGGAGGGTCTCATTGCTGTCCAGAGGGGAGGCTTGTTCTTGTGACCCAGCACTACTCTGCAAGGCCAGAAGATAACTTAATTAAGTTATTGAACTGGAGAGCAGGGAGAAAGGAGATTTTTGGGGTCTGATGGACACAGGCAGTCTCCAAAACAACGTGCCAGGGTGTGCAGCTTTTGCTTCTCTGTTCTCGTCCTCCTGCAGTCCCATGAGGCAGGCTGGGTTTCCACCCAGAGTTGGGAAAGTAGTTGGATATTCGTTCTCTGCAGTCTTCAGAGGCATCTCTTGATGGAGCGGGGGCCGCCCATCTGAGCAGCGCTGGTTCTCCTGCGAGCCTTGCAGTGCTGGGTGAGAGCCTTCTTCCGATGTGAGCAGCCAGGTCTGGGGCGCGGGAGGTCTGCTGGCAGCAGAAGTGCCGTGTTTTCTTTAGGCCTTTCCCAAAATGCGAGATTATCTTATGCTAGGGACCAGCCTACCACAATACTTTCTTTGGGACCTGAACAGTTTTCACCGTGCTTTCCAGCCCATGCGAATGTTGGAGCCTGTTCTTGTGCTCCCTGCTAGAAGCTGAGGCTGGAATTTTTCACTCTGGAAACCAGCTCTTTGAGGACAGGTTGGAGTTGATCCTTTCGGATAACCAACAGGCTTGACGCAGGACTTTGCAGGTGAGGATCCTCTCCCCGTTGTTCCTCTGAGGAGTCGGTGAGCGCCTCATCCCAGGTTTTTGAGCCGGTGAAGGTGTGGGGCTCGCTGAAGAGCTTTGCTCATGCCTGGCCATGTCTTTTTATCATCAGGAGTTTCCTGCGGGCGATGTTCGCGTTTGCAGAGGGCTTGTTACGTTTCCTGCTGGGCCCTTTGATCAGGGCTGCTTTTCTG
>NW_009259982.1:116291-134314 GCF_000687185.1 Egretta garzetta
CTTCACTCAGCAGATGGTGGTGACGTTTGAGGTGACTGTCCCAGGGCCTGCTGCTGGCCTCGTGGAGCCATGGGTGCAAAGGACCTTGTGCTAACACTTCTGCAGAGCGTGACCCTGCTCGCTCTTGATGGGACCGTGTGTTGGATCAGTGCGGGGCTGGGGGCTGCTCTAGGAGGGGCAGGGCGTCCCACCAAGGAGGAGCATCTTGTTACCATCTCAGCAGGGTATGCTGGAGCCCCTCATCAAAGCCCTGGGGACTTGACCATGCTCAGCAACACCTGAACCTGGTCTGCACCGTACCCCTCTAACCTTGGGCTAAGCATCGTCTCAGCACACTGCCCCGGTGTGGTTAACCTTTGGTAGGGCACGGCATGGGGAACAGGCGCTCTGGGGCGTCTTGGTCGATGGTCCAAAGAGAAAGCTGCCATTTTGGGTGGTTTTTTTGAGCAGCTGAGCTTGCCCCATGGGCTCCCTGCCTCTGAGAATGCGGGGTGCGGAAGCTGGGGCTATTCATGCCTTTAGGAGGCTGCCCCAGTTGCCCTGCCGCATTGGGCTGCTTGAACTGTGAATTTTAATTACACTTTGGGATCAATACGGTGGCCTTGGTAACGAGCTTATTGCTGCTGCAGAATCTGTTTACTTCAGGTTGGTGACAGCCAAAGAACTTAGGTGGCCGAGGACATGATGTTCCAGCTCGTCAAATAGGCTGCATTGTAATTCGGGTGAGGCTCCCGCGGTCCTCGGAGGTGGGTACAGCTTCCCCTTGGCTGCCTCCTGCGGACCTGGAGTTCGCTGGCAGGACCCATTCGTGCCTGGCGGAGGAGCCGCCTTCATTCAGGAGCCGTGATTTGGGTGGGGGTTGTAGGAGCCTGGTTTATCTACAAGGTGGGGGCATAGGGATTAGCTCCTTCCGGCCTTTTGCTGGGAGAGAGAAGGGTAGGTGGCCTGGAAAGGAGGTTCCTTGGGGCTTTGCCTTGCTGAAATTCATGTTTTGGTTTCCTCCTTCCAGATGGCCTGGGGTGAGGTTCAACCTGTGTCTGCTGTTTTCTGTCTCTTCTCTCTTTGCCTCCCTGCAGGGAGCCCTGAATATCGTACATTCTTGCACCGTGGGGAGAGGCTTGCATCCAACGTGGGCATGTTTTGGAGCGAGAACATCTGGCTGATCCCTCTTGACCTTGGAGCTGTCAGCCTCTTGCAGGCCATGTCTCCCTACCTTAACCAACCCCTTCTCCAAACATTCTCCGAGCTCGCCATCCCCACAAGGACGTCTGTTCTTATCCCTCCTGTCCCATATAAAAGAAAGGGACGTAACTGAATCAACCCTGTCTGCAGGAAGGGGTCGGCTTTGCTCCAACGTGAGGAGTGGGTGTCCAGGAGGTCATGTCTGTCCTTCCTAGTAATGATTCCTCTGAATCCCAAGCTGAAGCCTGGGGTTTCTCTTCTTCCTTGCCTCTAATCAGATGCATCAAAAGCAAAGTCTTGTCCAGTAGAATAGAATATGCTGGTGAATGATAAATGGGCAGCTCTGGGTGAGGCACTTGTAGAAATACCACTGTGAGGGGCTTTTGGGGGTCAGCCAGGGCGCGGGGGGCATGGGGAGGGTGTACTTCCAATTTTCCGATAGCACAGCTGTATTTCCTGACTCTGGGATGCATTGCGAACAGGCTGCTCCTGTTTCAATGCTGGTCCTGCCGGGTATTTTCCCTCAGAGCTGTGGCATAGGGATGGAGGGGCTTCGAAGTGTAGCTGAGAGTAGCTGGAGCCTCGCCTGGGTGGCGTTTGCTGTATTGCGGCCTTGAAAGACCAAATCTTGAAACACTGTGATTCTGCAAGCCGGTTCTGGGGGAGGAAAGGGATGCCGGGTAGGCTGGGTAGTCCAATTCCTCCCCCAAAACACAGGGGCTGCTTTAGCATTACAGAGGTGAGGTTTGGGCTGTTCAATTTGGGGTTTTTTGTGGCTAACCCTCGCTTCAGACCCGTGTGGTGGAGCTGAACAAGCCCCCTCTGACAGCACTTCAAAGTGTTCCCTTAGTCTTGTACAGCTGTGCTTGTAGAGGAGTTTTTGAATTCATTTAAAAATGGATGCTAATTAAAGATTGTTCCCTATTAGCTGTGACACACAAACACATTTCCATGGGCTTCCAGCTCCGAAGCAGGCTCGTTTGAGACCGTTAGCCCTCGGTTTGCCCCACAAAGCCGCCGCAAATGAATTAACCCACAGTCCTGGCCATGCAATGCTCCCAGCAAGGTAATTCCCATGAATACCAACAACTATCCTATTGCCCAAACACTTGGTGTGCCACAGGCGTGCGGCTGGGTGGGCAGGTGAATCCGTAGGTGAGAAGTCTGGGATGCCTTTAAGCCGATTGCTCTTTGCCCTGTGGGAAGCCATGCTTGCCCGTCTGGGCAGCCGTGCTGGGTTTGTAGGGTTAACCTGTGAAACGCGATGGGAGTCCACTGCCCTTAACGATCCCCAGGTATCGGACTGATCCCTGGGTATCGGACTCTTGCAGTTCGTGCTGCGAAGGAGGTACCCCTCTCCGTTAAAAGCCAGGAGCCAGCCTTTGCCTCGATTCCTGGAGTCCAAGGACTAGGTGCCTTATCTGCTGGTGGGGAGCTTTCCCTCTGCTCTTGCTGGAGGCAACGCACCTTTGGCCTCAAGGTGTTTATAAGGCAGTAGTTATTCCCAGTTACTATTTAACAGCTGGGCACTCAAAATCACATTTATTTTATTTCATCCCGCCTTCTGTTTATTTTACCTTTAACTAGCATTTACAGTGATTCCCAGGATGACTGAAGTCTTGTGGTGGTTTCCAGCCTATTTGCCTTTGGAATGGGCTCATTTCTTTCTTTCCTGGTGTTTCTTCTTTGCCAAGCTTTGGGATTCGTGTGAAAGTCCTTAATTCTCCTCTTGGATTCATGGAAACTCCCACCCCTCAGTGCTTTACCCAACCAGCCCTTCCCTGCCGGTGAAGGATGGAGGCTGGTATCAGGGCTTGGCCGGTTTACTCTGCCAGGACCTCAGTGCTCTTTATTTCCTTGTTGGGAACGGTGTAAAGGTTTCCAGGCAGAGATCTGGCTGCAGTTCCTGCTCGGGGAGTTGGTGGGGAGAGTGCCAGGCAGGTCTATGCCTCTCTGGGGAGAAAAACCTGCCCCGTGAACCCTCTGGGAGCTAGAGGTAGAGCTCCAAGTGGCGCTGAATTCAGCACTGATCGTGCTTCGATCCACGAAGCAGAGCAGCGCCCTCGGGCAGCTCATCCCAGCTGTGTTGCCCAAATGAAGCACTTTGAGCTTTCTCCTAAAGGTTTGGGTTGGAGGAACCATCAGGAGAAAGTCCTCCTGTTGCAAAGGCCACACCTGGAGCAGGAAGGGGTCCTGTTCTTCCATGCAACGTCTCTAGCCGGGGCTGTGCCACTTCCAGCTCTCCCCAGGGCTCGTGGTGCTCTGCCAGTGGGTGTGGAGGACCAGAAGATGCCTGCTGAGCACCCGGCTGCTGACCTGCTCCTCTGTCATCCCTGCAGGATGGTGGGGCTGAAGCCATGGGCATTGCTAATGCAACCCCCCCCTTTGCCTACGCCTGGCCTCGTGCTCTGGCTGGGGGGTGTTTTGCTGCTGAACTGATTTGAGTGGGCAATGTGGTTGTCCTGTGAGGTTGGCCACAGCCTCATGTGAATTCACACGGTCGCTTGTCATCTAGGTGCATGCTGGCTCTCTTGGCCAGAGCTTGGAAGTGCTAAAATGGGGTGGTTTATGAATCACGTAGCCAAATTCGCCTCAAAACCCTCCCCTTGCTAGAGTTTTGGGGCTGAGGACAGTGAGTGGTCCGGGTGGGAGCCTTACTGATCCCAATGCCCCCATCCCTCTGCTCTGAGTACCTGAGTTTTCCTTTCCTTCAATCCCTATGGGATGCTGTGGTCCAGAAATACCCCTCCAGGGCTGGGTAACCTCACAGGAGAGAAACCTTAAAAACATCCATGTCTGCCTTGCTGATTTCTAGCCCAAAATTACCGGTGTCCTGTCGGGTTGTGGAGCAGGAGCTGTGTCCCGCTGAGGGCTGCGGTGGGTTCCCTGTCCCTTGCCTAGACACTGTCCTGCTGCGGGAACCGGGGCTTGGCTCTCCCAGCCTGGAAGCAGGGCAGAGGGGGTCTGAGGGCAGGAGCAGCCAAGTTCTCTAAACAAACTAAGTGTCCTGGCATGGCCACGCTCACCAGTTCCCCTGGCCACAGCGGGACTGCTGCCAGCCCCGGGGCCGGCACAGGGGAGAGACACTGGGAACCTGTGGTGAGCGGGCTTGGGGTGGCTTCAGCCCTTCGTCCCAAGGGGGAAAAACATGGCAGGAGGCAGCGGGTGGCTTCAGGGAGGGCTCTTTTCTCCTGGTCAGGAAGCGTGGGGTCCCCTCTGGAACCCGCATGGTCGCAGGAGCAGAGCCCAGAAGAGTGCTGTCCCCTCTCCAGGGAGGTGGCACAAGTAAACCTGCTGCTCGGCTCATCTTTTTGACCTAGAATAGACAAAAAGCCTCATGCTGGTTATTTTATTTTATTTTTTTCTTCCACTGATGCGTGGCTGAAGAGACCTCAGCCCCTGGGGCGCCTCTTCCCTCCCTCGCTGCTGCATTGACTGAACGTGACAACTTGCTTCTGCAAATAAGTGGATTAAAGCAACTTGTGCTTTAGAAATGCCTGAACTCATTGGTGTGGCAGGAACCAGCTCCTCGCGAGGAACCAGTCGTGGCTTCCCAGGAGGAAACCGTGCTGAGGAAAAGGTGTTTCTGCAGATAACGAATCCTCGGTGTTCGAAGGTGCCCATCTCCGGGTCTGCAAAACTCAGCCCTGGTACAAGGTGCTGATCGCTGCTCATGTGCAAGTGGGGCTGGTGAGGAGGATGAGTGCTGATTTGAGCTGTAAAGCATTTCCAGTCTGGCTGAATTTCCAGGAATGACAAAGAAATGATGAACTTAAAAGACAGGTCACGTCAGGGCTGCCTTAGCAGCATTGGGCAACCGGCAGTGCCCTCCCAGCCTCTGCCAGAGAGTTTTTGTTAGGGAGAGGAGATTAAATAAGGGGAATTGGCTGCCCTGAATAGCCCTGATCTCTGCTGCTGGCTTTCTGCAGTCAAAGGAAAGGTCCCAGGACCCTGGATCCTTTCAGGCTTTCTCCTGGGAGGGCAGAACTGGGTTACAGAGACTTCCTTGCTTTCCAGGTGGTTGTGTTGCTGCGAGAACGTGCTCTGCTCCGATTTTGCTGCTTCTCCCTGGGCGACTGCGCTGTGTCGTCACATCCACGGACGGGCTGGAGGAAACTGAGGAGGCTGGAGGGTTTTAGGTGGCTCACTGCTTCCTTCTCGTCTTGGGATGATGTGCAGAGCCTGCTCTCGTACCTCCCTCAGGTTCTCCAGGACACAAGTGGCTGTAAGGGCACTTTTCGTACCCCATTGTGGATGTGCCGTCACTCATGTTGTCCCTAATGAATAATAAAAATAATAATAATACTAATAATAATAAAAAAAAAGCGTTGCTAAGGCAAACCTGGTGGGTAGGATACGAGGCTGGAGCCGTTCCTCGGCACGTGTCCTTTCCCCCGTGGAGCCTGCGCCTCAGTGAACCAGGTCAGCGTGCAGCCCTGAGGATGGCTGTGAGTTGGTAGATGCTTTCCAAATCCTCCTCCTCCTCCTTCCACAACCTGCTCCGCTGCTGTCCCCTGAGGCTGCACGGGATGCAACCAGGGATGCAGAGCCTGGCAGAGGAACTCGAGCATCCTCTTTGGAGCTGTTCTGGGGATGGAAAGAGTTTTAAAATTAAAAGTGGGGTTGTCTTGTGCAAGAGGGATGTGCTTGGCTCATCTGTGCCCGAGGTAAATCCAGCTGGATTTACAGAGTCCTCTGCAGCTCAGAGGCTGGGACGGGAATGAACTTCTCCTACTCGCTAAGCTCAAAAAGCTGCTCTCTAGCCTGACTGCTGGGGAAAAATGCAGGATCAACCACTGAGACTGGCACACCCAGCAGTCAGAAGCGGCTGACTCGTTTAGACGGTAGCAGTCCAGATCTGGAATCTGTTTGCCCTTCCTATGTTGTAATAATTAAACACGCGAGGCTGTATGTGCTGGGGGCACGTGTGCTGCTGGGTTTGGGACTGCCGGGCCAACATGCCCCTTAAGGTTACATATATATACATATATATAAGGTACCTTATAATGTAGGGAGAAGCTCATTGAAGCTGATTCGCTTCACGGTGGTTTTGGGATGCACCGAGCAGTGCAGCCAGACGGCGTGGCCGGTGTTTGCCTTGGGAGACCCCGGGGGTCCCTAGCACCTCTTTTGACTCTTTTTGGGATGTGGTGCTGTATCAGCAAGGACGATGTTCTCACACCTCCTGCCCAACCAGACCCAGCACCTGGAGGAGTGGTTGGAGCTGAAAATGAGTGGCCGTTATTGGGAAGAGTCGGATCTGCGTGGGAATGGGCATGGTCGCGCCAGGTTTCGCAAGGAGGGAGAATGTACTTCTGGCTTGGCCAGTGTGACTGGGAGCGGGCAGCGTTCAGTGCTGCTTTGCAAAAACTTGGCAGGACATGCCAGATCCTGGTGTTTTCCTACAGGGCATCTCCCCCCAAAAATCCCTGATGTCCCAAGCAAGGAACTGCTTGTTTGGCACGGGGCTCCATCAGGCTCTGTTTCTGTGCAGAGAAATCGGTGCTGTGTTGTTTTGCCTCCTTGGCCACGGATTGCTGGGACGAAGAAATATTTTCCTTGCTCTTAAACCCTTGTGCTCCACCCGGTTTGAAAAGCCGCTTCTAGCAGGATGAAGTTTGGGGTGTGATTCGCAATCGTGCTCTCCGCAGGCGGACGGTCCCAATCCCCAGTCCCCTGTTGTCACAGCCAGCCCGGCTTTGGTCAGCCACAGCCGACTCACCCGCAGCCCCCGGCCGGGAATGCCGTTCATTCAAATTCCCATGGCAAGCTGAGGGATTATGAGATTTTCTCTGTCACCTTAATGCAGCTGTAGAGCCCGGCACGTCGAAGGTAACGTGGCCAACAGTCACGCACATCACAAGTCGGCTCCGTCGCTTTGCCTGGCTGCAGCACCCGCCATCCTCCCTCATCTTCCTCTCGGCTGGTTGCCGGACGCTGCGTTAATTTGCCGGGCTTGGAGGGGGTTTGATGTGCGAAGGGTTCGTTTGATTCAGAAGCTGCTTGCGATGTTTGATGATAATTTTAGACAGGGCAGATTTTGCTAAGCTGTGGAGTTCAGATGAGCTCTGGCAAAGCCACGATGGGGATTACTGTGGTTAATTCAGCACTTGGTTTCTTTAGCAGTGATTTCTTTTTTTTTTTCCACTTGAATTCAAACCTCCCATTTCTAGAACTGCTGTTTCTCTTAAAAAAAATGGGACCGTGCCTTGGAGCTGGCTCAACGCCCACGGCCGGGCCCCCAAAAGGGGTGATGGTGTCCAGCAGATCCCTGCTGTCTTGGTCGTGTGGGGATGACATGGGGCTGGGGAGTGCAGCAGCCCTCCATCCCCACCCTCTCCTTCCCATCGCATCCCAAACGAGCTTTGCTCCACGAGACCATCCTGGCAGCACATCCCGGCAGCACGTTTCACTGCAGGGAAGCGCCTTGGCCTGGGGTTCCCGTGTCCTGGATGTCCTGTAAACAAGGACAGATGCCCACCTGCACCCTGGGCCGGAGCACCAAAGCCTGGGTTTTCTGTTTTTTCCCTCCTGAGTTCACCTCTTCCCTGGAAACCTTTCCCTGAGAGAGGGAAAATTCCTCAGCTAACACTTTAAGCTGTTTTAATGCCAACAGCTGTTTTATGGGGCACGTTTACATCCTCTGGTTTGATGAGTTGCCAGAGGAAGAGCTGGGTGCGAAGAGGTGGAAATCTTGCTGTTCTGAACCTGCTGATTTCTGCATCCCCCCACCCCGAGAAATGCCTGTGAGCAATGCGCCAGCATGGAAGTGGCACAAACCTTTCTCAGGCTGTCCGGGGAAGACTGACCTTGAACAAATTCCAGCAATATCATTTCTTGGTTGGGAAATGGCTGTGCCTGCCAGCTCCTGCCCTGCGCCCCGAGGACACCACTGTTACCTGCCTGGTGTTGCTTGCTGGAAGTGCTTCTGCACCTCTTGTCGCGCAGTGCTGTAGGTTGTGATGCCCTGCAGTTCCTCCCTCTGCACCAAGTGACCTAAACCAGTTGCAAAACCAAACCTGCAAACTCCAGTTAGCATTCCCATTCCTTCCAATAATGCAAATTCGTGCAATTTTGCACCAGAATCACACGGCGTTTGCTGGGAAGTCTGGTCTGGGAAGCGGATACCGGGCTGTAACATATCCAGTATGGAGGAGCTGGCTACAAACCTTTTAGCAGCAGCACCCACAAAAATGCCCGGGATGCCTGCCTGGGTGTGATGGTGGACTTGATCTGGTCCTAGTTTGTTCCCGGAGGGGATGCTGGAGTCACCTCCATCACACCACGTCACCCCGTGTGTCCTCCCTTGGACTGAGCAGGGGGTTTGATGTCCCTGTTACCCCCCCAAAGCAGAATACCAGCGCTGCTTTTGGCCCATCAGCTGGGTTCCTCCAGGAACCGTGGCTCCATTTTACAGCCCAGATAGCCCTACTAATGCTGCAGTCACCCCAGCCCCAGACTATGCAGATTCCTCCTTTCTGGGATGGATCTTCTCAACTAAATTGTTTCGTTCTTCTCTCCTTGAAGGCTGTTTCCCGCATCAAAGCTTTCGGGGAGCTTTTGGGATCGCTGCGGCGTGGAAAACCCCTCCTCGAGGCCACTGTGGCCTGTCTCTTTCCATCAGCTTGATTTCTTCAGGACTCTTCTTGAGGTCTCCTGGGTCTGTGGGGATGCTTTGTTAATCCCGCTCCCTGCGATGACGTCTCATCCCTGTTAAGTGGCAAAATTAAATCCTGCAGCGAACGCCATCAGAGGGAAGAGGCCGCGCTGGGGCTCTTTGTCAGGGTCTCCTGCATGGCAGCGTGCCAGCGAGGGGGGGCATCAGGCTGGATTTGCCGGCGCTTTTCCTCATTCCCTTTCATCTCCATTGTCTTTCTCTTGCAGAAGCAGCAATAAGGCTTTTTGCTGGCTGGTCACGCGGGATGAGTGCAGCAGCAGAGCAATTTGGGGCTATTTTTCTCCTCCTTTTGGCCCAATGGGCTTGAATTTGATGAGGTGGTGGTAGGTGCCGGAGCCTTGAGTTGCCTCTAGCTGAGGGAGGAAGGAGGGGTGGCTGGTTTAGGGCTTCTCTTACAATAGAAACATCTATAACGCAGAGGAGACTGAAAGGCAATGCAATGTCAACTACTTCTTGTTGAAATGTTCTCTCTTGCTGAGTTCTTTCCCCCCGCCTGGCTTTTACTGTTCGTTTTGGAAGGATGTGCCGTGTTTTTAACCTGCGGGATGCTCTGTTCCTGGGGAAGAGCCTGGAAGCACCAGGGATCTGAGTTTCTGCTGGGACCACCCCAGCTTTCTTGCTGCAGTGATTTTGGGGCAGGAATTGGGGACTGGTTGGGTTGGAGCGGGGGCTCTGCCTGCATGGGGTTTGTCTGGAGGGCTGATTGGTATTCGTGTTGTACCAGCAGTCTGGCTTTCTTAGAGGAGCCTCAGGGAGCCAGAGGTGGCCTAAATGTGATGTTTCAAGCCTTGCTGGGTGCTTTTTTTTTATCTTCAGGTGTTAGGTGTAAAATTTTCTTTAACCTTCTGGTGACGGAGATGATCAGGCAGAGGATGGGGTTCAATTTTTGGCGTCTGTAGCCGCAGATCTGTTCCTTGATGTGTTTGGTGATGCTTGTTTCTGCGATTACAGCAATCGAGGTGGACCAAAGGGAGCCACGGGCCCTGTAGCCTGGAAAGATGCTGTGCTGTAAGGAACACCTGCTGATTTAGCACCTCTTTTCCCTTGCACTTCCCAGCAAATCCAGTTCGCAGATGACATGCAGGAGTTCACCAAGTTCCCAACCAAGACGGGCCGTCGATCCTTGTCCCGCTCCATCTCGCAGTCTTCCACCGACAGCTACAGCTCCGGTAGGTGCTGGGCTCCTTGTCCATGCCTGAGCCTCTCCCAAATCTGGTGTTGGTGCCGCTGTGAATGTGCTTCTTGCTCCGTGTGTCAGGATGCTCCATGCTGCTGTGTTGTACTTGGATGTGGAGGGGATAATTCTGGGGGGTCCTGAGGCTCAGGCATTGATTTCCAGTTGATAACCCAGTTAGTTCTGGGTTGTTGTAGGGAGCAAGAGTGCAAAATTCCTTCTGGGCATTGGCTTTCCTTAGGAGGTTTGTAGTTTGAGCTGAGTGTGCGTGTGTGAAAGCTGGGAGACGAAATGGAGCAGAAACCTGAAGGGGTAGGAGGTCCCTGGACTCCTGAGACCTGGGGTAACACGCATTCCTCTCCCGGCTTTAGCTGCCTCCTACACCGACAGCTCTGATGACGAGGTGTCCCCCCGAGAGAAACAGCAAACCAACTCCAAAGGCAGCAGCAATTTCTGTGTGAAGAACATCAAGCAGGCAGAATTTGGGCGCCGGGAGATTGAGATCGCTGAACAAGGTAAAAGTGGAACGTGGGGTTTGTGGGGCTTGCAGCCGGGTGCTCTGCTCTCTGGAGACCAGGAGCTGAGCCGTGACAATTTCACAACTCACCCTGCAGCCTCAGATACCCTGTCTTTTCCCCCCCCATCAAATCACCAGATTATGTGGGGAAGAGCTAGGCACAACAGCAAACGTTAATGGTGTGTGGCATCCATTTTCTAATGACAGAAGGGCTCTTGCAGGGTTTAATGTTCTGGTGGCTTTGGATGAGAAACCTCAATGGGCAAGGAACTTGCAACGCCATCAGAGACATGAAAACTGACAGTCCCAACCCCTTCCCCTGGGGTTTGTGGGAAGCTGAGTTACCATTTCCAGTGGGTTGATTGGGTAACTTGCTTTCAGGCTCCTTTTACACACATGCTGCCAAAGCCTTAGAACGGGAAGATAATCCAGGCCCATTTAGAGCGGCTCTTCTGAGATGTGGCAGCACTGTTTTCAGCTTCTTTAGGTGCTTTTCCATGATGCTGTTCTGCTGCAGGGCTGGTGACTGTCCTTAGCTGGGGCACATCAGGCGCCTTCCTTGGGTCGTGCCTGTCCCAGACCGCTCTCGTTACGTGGTCAAGTGACAAATGACACCGGTGTTTTGGTCCCATTTTGGACAGACCTGCCAGGCCAGGGATGAGGAGTTTTCTCTCCAGCTGTGTAATGACTGTAGCAAAAATTGTGGGGCTGGATGTAGCCTGGGAGACCCCAGAAAGGAGAGTGGGTCTGGCAGAGAGGGGCCTCTTTGGACTAAGCTGTCATTAAAACCCCTCTGTTCCTTCTGCAGACATGTCTGCTCTGATTTCACTCCGGAAACGAGCTCAAGGGGAGAAGCCTTTGGCTGGAGCTAAAATCGTGGGCTGTACCCACATTACAGCACAGACTGCGGTGAGTGGCTGCTTATTTGGGGCATCTGGGGTAGGAGAGACCAGTTTTTCCCCAGGGAAGAAAGTCCCCTAAGTTTCCCAGCCTTGGGCAATTGGAGGAGGCACCTTCACTTTTCTGGAAGCATCTTGGAAAGGTTCTGCCGCGTGTGTTTCCCCAGGGCAGTGTTTGCTGGAGCCGATCTCTCATCGGTTCCTCGCTGCCTGTTGCACAAGGCTGTGCTTGGGGCTGTGCTGGCGTGCTCGTGTCCATCACCGCTCCCCCTGTTGTCTCGCAGGTGCTGATCGAGACGCTGTGCGCGCTGGGAGCGCAGTGCCGCTGGTCTGCCTGTAACATCTATTCCACCCAGAACGAAGTGGCGGCTGCCTTGGCAGAAGCTGGTGAGTACAGCTGAGCCGAGGGACGCGGAGCCCTTCCAGCCCCTCCTGGCTCTGTAGCTTTGTCCCAGCCAGCCGGTTTAAGGAACAGTTTGGACCACAGATCTTTTAGGGAGGGATAAACAGGTCTGACCCGGCTGTGGGCTGTGGTTTGGTCTCTGCATGGCCCCTTGGCCTGCCCGTCTGTGGCTTTCCTGAGTTGGCCAAGCAGGAGAGAGCTCTGCCAAACTCGGCAGATGCCAAGGATGCTCCTCTTCTTCTAGGTGTTGCTGTGTTTGCCTGGAAGGGAGAGTCGGAGGACGACTTCTGGTGGTGCATTGACCGCTGTGTTAACGTAGATGGCTGGCAGGCCAACATGGTAATGAGCATTCTTCCAGTCCTTCCTCTTCTTCCATGGAGTGGTCACTGGGTGCTCCTCACCCTTCCCTCCTTGGGGCTGTTTCTGGGAGCCTGCTGGGGCTGCCTGGGCATCTGCTGGCATCGCAAAGGCCTCTGAGCCCCCCTTAAAGTTGGGTTCCTGGAGAACAGCAGCCAGTGCTAGGGTTGGGGGCCACTGTGGGCGTTGCGGGAGCTGCTGAGACAGTGTCCCGAGTTGGTACAGCCCAACGGCATGGGAGCATCTCCTGCTGGAGCTGCCAACGAGTTGAGAAACCACAGGACCTCTTTCCCCCCAGGGTCAGCCCTCCGGGAGTTGCCCCAACCACTCCTCTCTCAACACAGATCCCATTCATGCTCTCCCAAAGAGCTAGTGGTCTCCGCAGGGGACCTTTCCCTTGCCAAAAGCAGATGACGCCTCTAGCTGCCTTGACGGCATGGTCCGTGATCACTGATGATGCAATAGCACGTGTCAGTGGGCCGTGACAGCTCCCGCAGCCTTTCCTCTCGACAGTTTGCTTTCAGGGCATGAATGTTGTGGCATCCTTCTCATCTCAGCCTGTTTAGTTAGTGCTGCCTGTGGTAACGTTTCCAGGCTGCAGAGCAATAGCAAGGGCAGAAAACCCTCTTAGGATCCATCAGCTCCACGCGGGGGGTAAGAAATCCTTTATGTTTTGGAGGAGACCCTGAGGTCCTGGCAACTAGGTGAACCCAGGGGTCCTGGCCCCCAGGTCTCTGCCCAAACAGCCCTCCATTGGTGCCTGAAGGTGCTCTCCACCTCTTTTTCCCTGTCCTATGCCCAGAGAGTGCTTTTCCCAGTGGAAGGCCTGACTGCTCCATGTTCTTGCTTGCCTGTTCTCTAGATCCTGGATGATGGTGGGGACCTGACCCATTGGGTTTATAAGAAATACCCTAACGTATTCAAGAAGATCCGAGGGATTGTGGAGGAGAGCGTGACTGGTGTGCACAGGTAGGAGATCTGGGAAGGCTGATCTGGAGATCTGTTGGGTTGCTGGTCTCCGCTCTGACCTGCATCTGTCCTCTTCCAGGCTGTACCAGCTCTCCAAGGCCGGGAAGCTCTGTGTCCCAGCCATGAATGTGAACGACTCCGTCACCAAACAGAAATTCGATAACCTATATTGCTGCCGGGAATCCATCCTGGACGGGTGAGTCCAACCCTTCTCCCCACCTGCACTGTCACTCCCTGTTGTGGTTTAACCCCAGTCGGCAGCTAAGCGCCACACGGCGTCTCGCTCACCCTCCCCATCCCAGTGGGATGGGGGAAGGAATTGGAAAAAAGCCCTAAAACCCATGGGTTGAGATAAAGACAGTTTAATAGGATGGCAAAGGAAGAGAAAATAATAATAATGATAAGAGAATATACAAAACAAGTGATGCACAGTGCAATTGCTCACCACCCACCAACCAATGCCCAGCCTGTCCCCGAGCAGTGATTGTAGCTCCCTGGCCAGCTCCCCCCAGTTTCTATACTGGGCATGACGCCCTATGGTCTGGAATAGTCCTGGGGCCAGTTGGGGTCGGCTGTCCTGGCTGTGCCCCCTCCCAGCTCCTTGTGCCCCTGGCAGAGCAGGGGGAGCTGAAAAGGCCCTGCCTGGTGTAAGCACAGCTTAGCAACAACTAAAACATCCGTGTGTTATCAACATTGTTCTCATCCTAAATCCAAAACACAGCACTATGCCAGCTACTAGAAAGAAAATTAACTCGATCCCAGCCGAAACCAGGACACCCTCACACCGCTGGATTTGGCTCCAGCTCCTTTTGAGCAGAGATTGGGCTCTTTGCTGCTTTGCCCTTGCTGTGTGCTTGCAGGACCTGATTTTGGGGGCTCTTGCAGCAGAGCGCTGCCCTGCGCCGTCAGCGGGGTGCGCTTGACTAATCCCAACGCAGGTCTCTCTCTGTCCCCCAGCCTGAAGAGGACCACGGATGTGATGTTTGGAGGGAAGCAAGTGGTGGTCTGTGGTTATGGGGAGGTGAGTTTTGTAAGTGGCAGTCGGTGGAGCTGTGAGTCAGCCTTCCCCTGAGCTCTTCTGCTTCTTCCCTGTGCAAAGACCACGTGCCCTTGATATAGGAGTAGATCAAACCTGGTGAGCCATTACCAGGGAAATCTTGCTAGAACCTGCTGGGAGGCTGGAGAACAAGCGTCAGATTTCCCAGTTTGCCTGCAGATTAGCTGGGCTGCAAATCCGACAGTTGCTGGGAACGCTGGCCTGAATTGTAACTACCCATGGGTGCTCCCATCTGCTGTCCCTGGACCGAGTTCAGCATGCAGCCCGGCTGTCACCGAGCCTGTGACAGAGGAGGCGGAGGGGCAGGCTGCATCTCGCTGGTGGGTAATGTTCTGGCAGAGGGGAATCGTATCACAAACTTGTAAATGATTCTGCCCTGGAAGAGCATGGAGCCGGGAGCTGACACCTTCCCTCCATCTGTGCACTGTCTGCGTGGGTGTTTATCTTCCCGCACTGCGAAGGGCCTGGCAGTAGCTGCAAATGGGCTGCTCTGGCTCTTGCCCAGGCGCTCCGGGGTGGTGTCTGATTCTCCAGCCATGAGTTGTGCTGGGAGTTGTAGTCTCCAGGGCCTGTCCTGAGTTTTACTGGACAAGGGAGTCCTTCCACCCTCACTTGTTTTTCCCCTTTGGATGTGGGTTGGAGTCCCAGTTTGCCCTGACTGGCTGTTTTCGATAGACCTGAGGTGGGAGCTGGGTGATAAGTGAGGGTGTCTCTGGGGATGTTTCTTACCCAGCAGCATCTTGGTGGTCCGAAAATGGGGCTGAGCATGGGTACATGCAGATTAGCCAGGTGACAGTGTGGGTAAGTGGTGTGGAGAGCCGGACTTCAGTTTAATTTTGTAGTGAGGAGAAGGGATAGAGTCAGAGATGCTGTTACAGGAGCTCTGCTCTCCCCCATGCTGATGTGGGGAGCATGGGGTGGAGGATCTGTCCCCCGATCAGTGCCGAAGAAACCCTTGGGCTTAAAGGCAAGTGAGGGAAGTGCATGCTTATCCAGACTGGCTTTAATCTCCTCTTGGAGGAGCTCAGAAGGGCTCCTGCGATGCTGGGGGCTGCGCAGGCTGCGAGCATGTTGGTTTTGGGAAGCTCATGACAGCTGGTGGCCATGCTGGAGGGCTGGTGGCCTTGGAGGGGGAGCTGGGCTTGCGGCAGAAGTGCCACTCGCCAGGTACATTGTTGAGCTGCTCCTGGCATCGGGCAGATGGCTGGGATGAGCATCTCCCAGCCTGGGACGCACTCGGGCTGTTTTAGGGAAGGGATTGTAGCACTCGACGCATCCCCTGCTCAGCTTCACGTGGATGCTTTGCCTCGGCAGGTCGGCAAGGGATGCTGCGCCGCTCTGAAAGCCTTGGGCGCGATCGTCTACGTCACGGAGATCGACCCCATCTGTGCTCTCCAAGCTTGGTAAGATGTTACACGCTGCTTGTGACCGTCTCTTCCTCGGCTCTCTGGCCTCCTTTAAACCCTGACAGAGGCTGGAACAGAGCCAGGAGGATCTGTGGCTCATTTCGGAGAACACATATCATGTTGGGTTGTGGTGGGGAAGGGCTGGGGCAGCTTTCAGGGCCGTGGGGTACCAGGCGGTAGGCACCTGCACCAGCTGGCTTGGGAAGGCAGCTCGAGGGTTTGTGCAGGGCTGGCTGCATGCTCCACACGTCCCCCGGCTCCTCCAACATTTTGTGAGAGCAGGTTTGACACTGCGTCCTTTGCACAGCCCTTCCTCTTACATCTGGTGTCCTTGGGGATGTGGAAGGATCGTCTTGGCTGCTGTGTGAGCAGTTGGGAGCTGCTGCAGCAATACAGCACTGAGATCCCTCCTGGCCTGGGGCAGAGAGGGGGACAGGCTTCTCCTGATTGTGGTCCCTCTCCCCCTTTTTTTGCCAGCATGGATGGATTTCGGGTGGTGAAGCTGAGTGAAGTAATCCGTCAGGTGGATGTCGTCATCACCTGCACAGGTAGGGATGGAGGAGGTCATGGGTGAGCTTCGGAGCAGGCTGAGAAGGAGCAGTTGTTCCCAAGCAGGTGTCTCAGGGGCTCTGCGGGAGCTGGGGGTGGAGGACACTTTGCTGCCGCGTGCCTGCTAATTTTACAAGAGCGATAGCTGGGCTTTGGCAAGAGCTTTCCCTCCTACCCGCCCCAGTCTATTTGGACACAGCCCCTGGGAGGAGGGACATCGCAGCCATGTGTCCCCAGGGGTATTTTGGGGTCTCCTAGAGGCTGGTTAATTTGTGGGACCAAAGATCAGCACTCATCCCATGTGTTTCTTCGTTGTCACAGCCAGGAGGGCTCTTGTTCTGGTTAAAATTCATCTGATGTTGCCCCAAGCTGAGCTTCTGTGACCCGAGTGCAGGGAAGGAGAAATCAGGGGGTTTGTATTTCCACTGCCTTGGGTTCATCTGTGCCCTCCCTGCAGGAAACAAGAACGTCGTGACCAGAGAACACCTGGATCGGATGAAGAACAGCTGCATTGTGTGCAACATGGGCCACTCCAACACCGAGATCGACGTGGTGAGTCTGCCTGCCGCCTCGACGGCTGCGTCCACCCCGCCGTCCTCCCGCGATGACTCCAGCCTCTTCCTCCTGCTCTTGCAGACCAGCCTCCGGACCCCGGAGCTGACCTGGGAGCGTGTCCGCTCCCAAGTGGACCACGTCATCTGGCCGGATGGGAAGCGGGTGGTGCTGCTGGCCGAGGTGCGCCGAGAGCCGTGCCACGACGTTGCTTTGGGCCTCTATTGGGAAATCACTGCGTGCCAGAGTTGGTAACAGAGGTTTAACCAGGTGGAAAGGTGCTGGGGCACCTCATGCCTCGGAGGAGGTTTAGAGGTCAGGAAAGGGTTTCCTGACTTATGTATCCTCTTATTTTCCTTTTCTTGAGGCAGGGGAGGTATCGTGTACCACATGTAGCCATAGAGGTGCCATCTGGCTCTGTCCTTTCGAGCCAGGAGCCACCCCTATCAGCCAAACGCCGTCTGCTTCTGGCTTTGGCAGGGTTTCCCGTGCAGCCAACTGGCTGGGTGTCTTCTCTTCCCACTTGAGCTCTCCTGGCAGTAGGGAGGGACTGGCTCTTTCTAGGGACCACAAAATCACCTTGTCTTAAAGCTAAGGGTTGGGGAGGAAACTGAGGCAGAGTTTGAACACTCTGGTCACATAGGTGGCACTTGAATTGTGGTGCTGTGGTCTCCCCCTGCCCCAGGGAGCAGGTAGAGGTGAACCCTATCTTGAGACTCGATTTGGTTTGGCTTTGGGGGCAAGTTCAGCTCTCTGCAAACTCCTCCTGCTGTCTCCTAGGGCCGTCTTCTCAACCTGAGCTGCTCCACGGTTCCCACCTTCGTTCTCTCAATCACAGCCACCACTCAGGTCCGTATGCTGCAGGGCCGGGGTGCGAGGGGTGGGGGATGCTCTGGGGCCTTGGACAAGCCTCGGAGTGGGGACGGTATGGAAGAAGCTGGAAACCCGCAGTTGGATGGGTCTTTGGGATGGCGCCGGTGCCAGAGATACCGTAGCCACCACCTCTTGGCTGGGATACAGTTAATGGTGATGTGAGCTTACTGCTGTGGTTACAGCCGGGAGAGCTTTTAAGTGAGCCAGGCTTTGTGGCAGAGCTCCCGCTGTGCTGTAAGCCACTGGAGAGCTCCCCTAGCACAGGTTTAAGCTTACCTCAAAGCAAGGCTTTGCTTTGTCTTCGGACTCTTGATTTCCACATCACTAAAAAAAAACCCAAACAACACCCTAAGGTGAGTTTTGGGGATCTGGAGGCCAGTGATTAAACTGCTCCCCAGCATCAGTGC
>NW_009259982.1:134856-137639 GCF_000687185.1 Egretta garzetta
CAGGGTTTCACGTGCAGCCAACTGGCTGGGTGTCTTCTCTTCCCACTTGAGCTCTCCTGGCAGTAGGGAGGGACTGGCTCTTTCTAGGGACCACAAAATCACCTTGTCTTAAAGCTAAGGGTTGGGGAGGAAACTGAGGCAGAGTTTGAACACTCTGGTCACATAGGTGGCACTTGAATCGTGGTGCTGTGGTCTCCCCCTGCAGCAGGTAGAGGTGAACCCTATCTTGAGACTCGATTTGGTTTGGCTTTGGGGGCAAGTTCAGCTCTCTGCAAACTCCTCCTGCTGTCTCCTAGGGCCGTCTTCTCAACCTGAGCTGCTCCACGGTTCCCACCTTCGTTCTCTCAATCACAGCCACCACTCAGGTCCGTATGCTGCAGGGCCGGGGTGCGAGGGGTGGGGGATGCTCTGGGGCCTTGGACAAGCCTCGGAGTGGGGACGGTATGGAAGAAGCTGGAAACCCGCAGTTGGATGGGTCTTTGGGATGGCGCCGGTGCCAGAGATACCGTAGCCACCACCTCTTGGCTGGGATACAGTTAATGGTGATGTGAGCTTACTGCTGTGGTTACAGCCGGGAGAGCTTTTAAGTGAGCCAGGCTTTGTGGCAGAGCTCCCGCTGTGCTGTAAGCCACTGGAGAGCTCCCCTAGCACAGGTTTAAGCTTACCTCAAAGCAAGGCTTTGCTTTGTCTTCGGACTCTTGATTTCCACATCACTAAAAAAAAACCCAAACAACACCCTAAGGTGAGTTTTGGGGATCTGGAGGCCAGTGATTAAACTGCTCCCCAGCATCAGTGCCGGCTTAGCTGGGTGGACACGGCCCATGTCTTGCACTGTTTGTCTTGACCCTGCCTTTGCAAAGAAAACTATGATTAAATTCGGCTCCGCTCTGAGATCTGCAGTCGGTGCTGGCCGCATGAGCCTCTGCGGCCGGCGTGGAAACACGGAGGGGACTGATGGCGGGGGACTGCGATGGTGGGGGAGGACAGCCACGCTAACGGTGGGGAATTTCCTTTTCCTCACACCTCTCACTCCAAACCGATGGGGACCAGGGCTGTGTTTTGGACCTGGCTCTCAGCTGTGTGAACTGGCGCTCGGGGGAGAGGCAGTTTTATTTCTGCTGAAGGAATGGCCGTGGGTTTTGGAGTGATGCCGCCAGCTTAAAATGAGCAATCCCTTCATTTCCACATGATGCAGCAGCTGAAGGCTTTAAGAGAATTAGAGCTGCTCCCCTCTCCTCCATCTTCGTGTTCTGGTTTTCCCTGGGGCGTTAAGCCCAGATGCTGCAAACAAGCTGGGTGCCATCTCATCTCCCATCTCTCTGGTCCTCCCCCAGCATTAGTGGGATCGTGGAGACCCAGAGGGGGGTGTACCCTTAGGTGGAAGCCTTTCTTTTGAGGCATTTTGGCAGTGCTTGCCCCCTCCCTCAGGCTCCCAAACCCTTATCTCTGCTGCCGAGAGCTTTGTGCCATTGCGGGTGTTTGGCGCTGCCCGGCTTGGTGGCTGTCCCTGACTGTCCCCGGGCTGTCCCCTGTGATCTCTGCAGGCTCTGGCTCTGATTGAGCTCTACAACGCTCCCGAGGGCCGTTACAAACAGGACGTGTACCTGCTGCCGAAGAAGATGGGTGAGTGAAGGGAACCCGGGCTGATTTATCCCCTGGGCTGCCGTGGGCCAGCAGTTTCAGACGTAAGGAGAAACTCAAACCTGGGCTGGAGAAAACTTTCAGGGAGAGGAGGAGTCCAGGGAAGCCAGCAGAGGCAGCAACCTTAAAGCACTTGCAGGTTGTTAGGTTTATTTTCCTTGATACTCTGCAGCGTGGCAGGGGTTCCTTACCCTGCAGACTTCTTGCTCTGAGGCTTTTCGTGCAACCCCTGTGCCTTTCGGTGCACATCCAGCCCTGCTCAGCACCAGGGCTCAGCTCTGCTGGAGGCTTACGTGACGGTGAATCCGTGGTGCTAGGTGGCCAGGACCGCCTAGCCAGACCCAGCGTGGTGCCCTGGCCCTTTCCGCACCCCCTGATCCCCTCTTCCCTCTCCCCCTTCCCAGATGAGTACGTCGCCAGCTTGCATCTGCCTTCGTTTGACGCCCACCTGACAGAACTGACGGACGATCAGGCGAAATACCTGGGACTCAACAAAAACGGGCCTTTCAAACCCAATTACTACAGGTCAGTGCCAGCCGGGGCGGGGAGCCGCAGCCTCAGCACCCAGTGGGTGCAGCTGGGGGCACCTCCTTGCACTGGGACAGCAGCAGCTGCCAGGAGCTGTGTCCCCAAGCACCCATGGCCTCACTGTCCCCTCCCTTCTCTTCCAGATACTGACGGACCATACCCATGAAGGACCAGACCACACAAGGCAACATTAGAACGATTATTTTTAAAGATCATTTTATTTTGGTTTACCTTTTTCTTTTTTTTTTAAAAAACCAACAGAGAAACCTGTTTTTACATTTACCAGTGTGATTTTTAAGGTCACTTTTTTTTTTTTCTCCCCCCTCCCCCCCCTTTTTTTTACACCAAATTGATGCTTCTCAAACAGTTAAATTGCCTGTACACTTCATATCTTGCTATGCTAGCCCCGCTGATTCATCTGGGGAAACAGAAGAAAAAATACACTTGCCTATTTATATGTATGATACGCTGGCTTTATTTCTCTGGGCTGAAACTACCATCGCTAGCAATTCAAGAGACACAGCAGTTAACACCATAAAACAATTTATGTTTCCTGCAATCTAAGACAGGTTTCAAATCAGCAGTGCTGATTTTAAAGCCATTCCATTGATTTA
>NW_009259982.1:138759-141113 GCF_000687185.1 Egretta garzetta
CCGCCCCCCCCCCAGTTTCACCCCTTTATGTGATCACATCTCTGTCTGATCTTGGCAGACAACCTGGGATTTGCTTCTTGCTTTCGTGTGGCTGAAGCCGCTGGTGGCTCCCAGCCCTGGCTCCCCGGAGAGGGTTTCCCCTTCCCCGTGGGCCAGGGGCAGTTCATTCCCGCAGCAATGTGGTTTTTTGTTTGGTGGTTGTTTTTTTTTCCCCTCACCTTTCCAGCCCGCATTAGTCTCGGCCAGGATCCCTGCGGATACGGAGATGCTGTTCTACCTTACCTTACATTTCTTTCTTTGTGTGGATTATCTGCAACTTCTAAATTGCCTTAAAGAGCCCAGTTTTAGCTGCTAGATCAACGCTCCTAGCGCTGCTCGGGAGCAGAGTGGCGCCTGCTGGCCACCTCGCGAATAGGTGACTGTCCCCAAGCCCGGCCAAGGTCCCTGCGCTGAGGTGGTCCAGATTTGGTGGCTGCTGGCCCAGGTTTGGTGGCCAGCTGGATACGAGGGAGTTCACTGTTTCAGGGTGCTAATCTGAATTTGGACGGGGGTCGTTTGCCCAGCATTATCCTCATCTCTCCTCGGTTTTTGTTTGTTTTTTTTTTTTTACCCCCCTGCACCTTAATTGAGTTAAAACCATTTTTTTGTTTGTTTGTTCGTTTTTTTCCTCTTTTCCTTTTTGATCCTTAAAGAGATGTTTAAAGGGGAAGCGTTGGGGATGTAGCTGCCTGCCGAGCCCGGGTGCTCGCTGCGTCTGAGTGGGCCCCATCTCCCATCGAGAAGCGCGGGGTGGTTTTAAGGGTGTCAGGGTTGGTTTTTTTTGGGGAGGTGTTTCACTTTTTGTTTTGAGAGGGACGCAGAGATGAGCCTTCCCCGTACCCCAGCCTGGGCCCTCTGTGCCACAGACCCCTGTGCAAAGCCCTCGGCTCCCCATCGCTGCCCCGGCCCTCGAGCTGAGCCTTCTCCGCTCTCCCCTGCCCTCTTGCAGTGCGTTTCAGCCGCTCTCATCGCCTCGTTCATCCCCTTCCCCATTCCTCGGTGGTGATGTTTCTCTTTTCCATCTCTTGCAGCTTGTCCTGGGATGGGGGAAGCTCCTTGCCAACCCAATGAGGTTTCTCTTGGCTTTTTTTATCCTCCCCCCAATGCCTTTTTCTTCCCACAGCCAAGGCTGGAGCATGGAGGGAAGGAGGATCCCTGCTGCCTGCATCTCCTGGTACCCAGATGATGGAGATGCTGTGGTACCCACGACCGGGGCTGCTCCTTCACCTTCGGGCACCCCGTCCCGCGGACCGGGGATGCCTTTTCAGTGCTGCCTGGCTGGGTCCCTCCCTGGGGCTTTGCAGGGTTGGGGGTGCCGCTGCTTCCCCCGGGGGGTGCAAAGCTCCTTCGTGGGGATGGGAGGAAGACGGGAGGGATGCTCGTGGCTTGATCGCCCTCTTCTTTTCCCCTCTGCCTCCTTGCCCTTTGACTATTCCTCTTTCTCACCCTGCCCGGTCTCCTCCTGGGCTGTTGCTGGGTCGCTCGCTCTCCCCGCAGCTTTTTTGGGATCACCTGCCTCGCAGGGACCCCTCCACCATCCCTCAAACTTCATGGAGGGGGGGGACTCACGCCTGGCTCAGCGAGCCGGGATGGGCGTCTGCAGGGAGGGAGCAAAAGCACGTCCCCCCTTCCACGCCGGGGACCCCTGCACTTGGGGGTCGCGGTCCCCCCCCTCCCCATCCACGTTGGGGGCTGACCTCGGCGTAAGGGCTCCATCTCTGTATAAGCCATGTCGGGGGGTGGGGGGGAGCCCGGGGATGGCGGGGGGGGGAAAACGGCGGGCCGGGAGGGAGAGGTTTATTTTGTATATGAATGATTTTTAATGAATGCAATATTAATCCTTGCAGATGAGCAATAAATCATTAAAGTCTAATTAAACTATTAGGAAAAACGAAGCGCTGTCGCTTGTGGGCGGTTTATTTTGGAAGAGAGAGTGCATGCAAGCCCTTGGGGACCCCGAGTTGTGTCCGAGCCCAGGGCCTGGGCTGGGATCTGCCTTTGGCCACCTCGAGCTGGGCTTCGGGCCCCACTGGGACCCCAAGCTGATCTCCAGGGCCCTGGATTTTGGGGTCTGACCCCCTCTGGGCCCTTTCACTTGGGGTTTAAACCCCATCAGGTCCTTCTGGGGTCTGGCCTCCCCCTGAGCCCTGTCGAGGTCTGAGACACCCCCCCAAGCCCCTTGAATTGCGGAGTCACTTCTGGGCCCCTCAGTTTGGGGTCTGGCCCCCGGCAGCCCTGCCCCTTCCTGCCACTCCCAACATGGCGGCCGCAAGCGGCCGGGCCCCGCCTCCCCGGGCCAAAGGAGGGCGGGAGTG
>NW_009259982.1:141930-159445 GCF_000687185.1 Egretta garzetta
CGCCCCAGCCCTGTGCCGCCGTAGCCGGGTTGTTGGGTCCCCATGCGCTGGGTCCTGTTGCGGTGCTCGGCCCGGGGATGGCTCTGGCAAGAGGTGACCGACCCCTCCAAGGAGGCACTGAGGTCCCGGTGGGGACGCCTGAGCCGTGGGGGATCGGGAGGGTTGCGTGGGCCTGGGTGGAGCTGATTTATCCCACAGCTTTTCCCTTGTGTCCCCCAAATCCAGTTGCGTTCCTGGGATGGCTCTAGGGCCATCCACTTCCACGGGTGTCCTCAGTGGGATGGGGGACACCCCCTGAAATGATGGGAGAGGGCCACGGGGAGGTCTGTGTGACCCCTGCATGCCGAGGAGCAGCTCTTGGCCCTGCAGAGCAGCACAGACCCACCACCCATCACGGAGCCGTCGGGCTGGATCTGCCCCTTGCCCAGGAGTGGGTGCTCTGCGGTTCAGGAGGGGTTTGCTGTGGCTCCGCGTTGATGACTTCCTTACAGGGAACAGACATTTTGTGCTCTAAGGCTTCTCCTGGATGTTTTTTCCATGCTCATCAAAGCTGCTTGGAGTTGTTTTGTTCTCACTATTTGCATCTGCTGGCATCCCTCCAGTCAGCACTGGAGGGGACAGCCCAAATTTTCACGCATCCCTGCAAAACGGGTGAGCTCTGAGAGCTCCTTGGTCCCACATAACCTACTCCCTGCCCTGAGATTAAGCACGCCCTGTCTCCTGCTTTATTTTTTTGGCCTTTTGGGGCTCCCGGAGTGTTTTAGAGGTGGTGCAGTGGCAGGGGCTGCCCACCAGCGAAGCGCAGCGTGGCTCGATGCGGCGGAGCTGGGGAGAGCTGGGATGGAGATGCAGGAGGTGGGTAGGAGTTGCCTTGGTAACGTTTACGCCGCTGCGGGTACATTTTTGGTCTCTTAAACAGAAGATACAGTCCTGGATTCACAGGAAGATGAGGTGATTTGTGAATGTCTTGGGGATTTTGATTTTCCTGAAAAATGCTGTAATATAACTGAATTCTTCCTCTGCTTTCAGGGCTATTCGGAGTCCCCAGACCTGGAGTTTGAATATGCAGATACCGACAAATGGGCAGCAGAGCTCTCTGGTAAGGAACTCGTCTTGGTGGATCAATCAATCAGCCATGATTTTCTTTCCTGGCTGTGATTAAAGGAGCTCTGTCAATTCCAGTATCTCGTTATTATTGTCTTTCAACACCTTATTCATGTTAAAAGGGAAGTGATATCGTGTAATTAATATTTTCAGCCTTCTGCTGGGTGTGCTTTTTGCGTTTCCCTCATCTTGGATAAAACTGCCATTAATGTGACCAAGTTGCAGCTTTCTCTGATGGTGCAGCTTGTTGGAGGTTTTCCTCTGTGCTCTTTTGGCAGAGCTGTACAGCTACACGGAAGGGCCAGAGTTCCTGCTCAACCGCAAGTGCTTTGAGGAGGACTTCAGGATCCACGGTAAGACCCTTCTCTTGGACCTCTTGCCCGTCTGGGGTGGGACAAGGATCTCCCAAAGGAGACACGGGGATTGATGCATTAATGCTGTGTCAGAAAGCTCGAGCCGTGCACTGACAATCTTCCTGCGGTTTGTACCGGAGACCTTGCTGGTGCGCGTGGGCTGGCCCCGGAGTGCAGCTCGCTGCCTCCAGCGCGCTCAGCATTTCGTGATGTTGATGTCCGAGGTGGTTCATCGGCACCAGGACGGCTGTGCTGGAACATACTGGCAGCAGCAAGAGCATTCAGCTGATTTCCCATCAGCTGCCAGCGCCGGTTCAGATGGATGTGATTCATCTAGTCGTCTGACGGAAGGCAGGAGACGATCTGTCCGGGCCGATCACGCCCGCCTGGGCGTTACTCCCAGGAGCACAGTGTTCCCTGAGGCAGCCCTGTTTTCCGTCATCCTGAATCCTTATGAGCTGTTCCTGTGGTGTTTATGTCCAGGACAGGCAGAGGTGCCCCGTGCCCTCAGCCTGGCTGCTTTGGCTTTTCAGTGCGGGACAAGAAATGGACCGAGCTGGACAAGAACCAGCACCGCACTCACGCCATGCGGCTTCTCGACGGGCTGGAGGTCACCGCGCGGGAGAAGAGGCTGAGGGTTGCCCGAGCCATCCTTTACGTTGCCCAAGGTGACACCAGGCTTATGCCCCCTTAGTTTCCCCTTTGCTAAGTTCAAGTAATGGATTGGAGGTTGTCAATTTGAAATATTTAAAATTGTTTTCTTTCCTTGCGTTTTTGATTTCACCTGGGATGTCTGGAACGAAGCTAATTCTTCTGGGAGCCAGACAGTTTATAGGAGTTTGGTCCAAAATTTGGCTGACTTCCCCGTCCCATCCTGGCTCCGCCAGACCTGGGCTGCGTTACCCACAGGAGCGCAGTTCCCTCCTCTGCGTCTGACTTCTTGCCTTAAAATGAAGGCTGTGTTTTTCATCCCCCCTGCAAAGAGCTCTGGTGGTGTGGGAGGGCCTCGGGATCCCTGTGGAGATGGGATCCAGCGAGGGTATCGTTGCAGGCACGTTTGGGGAGTGTGGCTCCGAGGTGGAGGTGCAGGCTTGGATGAGGTATAACATCTTCCTTTTGCTGGAAGTGGGGACGTTCAACGCTTTGGTGGAGCTGCTGAACATGGAGATCGAGTGAGTACTGGGGGAAAGCACTTTGGAAATGGCTCTGGAGCTCCTTGGCAGGAGTTCTTCCAGTTTGTGGCAGTCCCATTCCTGGTCTGTCTGTCCCTAATCTGATTCCTGCAGCCACTGGAATGACTCCCGTTGTTCTGGGTGGATATGTAATGTAGGATTATCCCTGATTTATACAGAAATTCACTATGAGCCATGCTGCCTGGCAGCAAATAGAGATGGGGCTGTTCCTCCTCCCTTGATTGCGCTGGGACCAGGGGACTCGTGGCAGCAGTATCTATTCCAGGGTTTGGCTCTGGTGTGTGGGTTGCTCGTGGCAGAGTAAAAATGTCTCCAGAGGCCCCTCTGAGGCTGTTTTCCCTCTGCAGTAACAGCGCGGCTTGCAGCAGTGCCGTGAGAAAGCCGGCCATCTCCCTGGCTGACAGCACCGACCTGAGGTACGGAGCAGGGCTTGGGAGGAAGGGATGCTCTGGGGGTGGGAGGGGGACCCCGAGTTTGCTGGTTTCTCTGGTGGGCTGGGACAGGCCAGCAGGCACCAGAAGGTGTCCCAGGGCTGTCCCAGCTTCTGCCCTGGCTCTGTGAGCATCGTCAGGTGTGCTTGGGTCTGCTCAGCCACTAAATGTCCCTCGTGCTCAGCCTGCACAGCAGGCGTGTGGCTGGTCAGGGACAGGAAAGCAGTGAACTATGGGAAAGCAGGTTTTTTTTCCTGCTTTGACTTGCTGAGACTTTTTTTTTTTTTCCCCCAGTGCCTGAGCACCGATCCCCTGTTGTGGAGTGGGTGCATGGAAACTGGCTGTGGCCTGGGCAGATCCAACCTCACCCAGAGCCCTGGGTGCCCGTGGTGCCTCCATAATTCATCCCAACCTCTGGTGATTCACCTGATCGCCTGCTTTTTGCAGGGTGCTGCTGAACATCATGTACCTGATCGTGGAGACTGTTCGGCAGGAGGCTGAGGGGGACAAGCCCGAGTGGAAGAGCATGAGACAGACCTTCCGAGCAGAGCTGGGTGAGCACCAGGCGCTCGGGCGATGATGGGATGGAGGTTTCCAGGGCTGAAGAGCAAGAGAGTGAGATGGGGTTTGGCTGTAGGCCTCAGTTAATAGTGACTGGCAACACTGGGTTGGTTTTGCTAGGCTGAACCTTGCTGGTGGGACAAAGCGGGGTGAGCAGAGGAAGCCAGCCAGCCTTTTCTGCTGTCTGGGTGCTCTCTCCCTGGGGAAAACATTTGAATATTGGGGCTGTTGTTTTCTCTCAACACAGAGGTAAGAAATTATGGAGGGTACAAGGCCTTGGAAAGGAAGTGAGGTGAGGATCTTGGAGATGGGAGGTGCAGAGGCCATGGGAGGGCGAAGGGGCTGGTGGTGCTGGTGGTTGGGGTAAGGACAGGGACGAGGCTATTGCTGCCGTGTGGTTCCAGGAGCCTCCCTGTACAACAACGAGCCCTTCTCCGTCATGCTGTTTGGGATGGTGACCAAATTCTGCAGCGGTCACGCTCCGCATTTCCCCATGAAGAAGGTGCTGCTCTTGCTCTGGAAAACTGTGCTGGTAAGGAGAGGCCATGGGGTGTGCCAACACGCGTCTTGTGGTTTGGCAGGGGAAGGAAGTTCTGCACTCTGAGCTGGCTGTAGTTGCTCCATCCTCTTTTTCTGGCATACAGCTGAGTAGTTCGCACCCTATTAAACCCATCTCCAGGTTTCACCCCATAGGGGAGCATTGGATATGGGTGTCTGGACCTGGATACCAAGGGGAGACCCAAAGCAAGGTCTCTGGCTGGGGTCTGCATGAATGAAAAGGTCCAGACACTTCAGTTGTGGGTGCCTGGACACCCTCCTGTCCCTTCTGCCTTTCACAATGATGAGAGCAGTGTGGGGACAGGCAGCTCTTGTTTTACACCCCGGGGAAGGATTTGGGATACCTGGAGAGTGGATTTGGGGAGGGCAGGTGGAGAAGCCCCTGGTGCCGTGCATCAAGGAGTCCCCTGTGCTCAGGGTGCCGTGGTCTCCCCTGCAGTGCACTCTGGGGGGCTTCGAGGAGCTCCAGAGCATGAAGGCAGAGAAGCGGGAGATCCTGGGCCTCCCGCCGCTCCCGGAGGACAGCATTAAGGTGATCCGCAACATGCGAGCTGCCTCCCCGCCCGCGTCCGCCTCCGATCTGATCGAGCAGCAGCAGAAGCGAGGCCGGCGGGAGCACAAGGTGAGGCCGGTGCAAGGAGATGGGGATGGTGACATTAATAAGGGGATGGCTGGGGTCTGGGAATGGACCTTGGATCAAGTTGTCCCCAGGATGTTCACCTGCGATCGAGAGGGCAGAGAGGGGGAAGCCCGTGGCCCCCCCGCCGCTCCCGGAGGACAGCATTAAGGTGATCCGCAACATGCGAGCTGCCTCCCCGCCCGCGTCCGCCTCCGATCTGATCGAGCAGCAGCAGAAGCGAGGCCGGCGGGAGCACAAGGTGAGGCCGGTGCAAGGAGATGGGGATGGTGACATTAATAAGGGGATGGCTGGGGTCTGGGAATGGACCTTGGATCAAGTTGTCCCCAGGATGTTCACCTGCCTACTCTTCTCTCTCCAGGCCCTCATTAAGCAGGATAACCTTGATGCCTTTAACGAGCGGGACCCTTACAAAGCTGATGACTCCCGTGAGGAAGAGGAGGAAAATGATGATGACAACAGTCTGGAGGGAGAGACTTTCCCCCTCGAACGGGATGAAGTGATGCCTCCCCCCACTCAGCATCCCCCCAGTGACCGCATCACCTGCCCCAAGGGGCTGCCCTGGGCCCCCAAGGTCCGGTGAGTCTGTGGGGTTGACCTTGGGCCAGGCTGTGGGGAGAGCTGGAGCGGGCTGAGGAAAACAGAAGCTGTTAAATATCGAGATCTTCAGCAGGGGTGTGGGGAAGATGGGGTGGTCGATCTGATGGTCGCTTTGGTGACCGTTCTCTCGGTGGAATGAGCTCAGCACCATCTCCTTTATCTGACCGCGAGGCTTTTCCCTGTGCCTGGGGCTGTGGGGTACCCAGATGGACAGGAAGATGTGACTCTTCCTCTTGTCCCTTTGCTGCAGAGAGAAGGACATTGAGATGTTCCTGGAGTCCAGCCGCAGCAAGTTCATCGGCTACACTCTGGGCAGGTGGCTGCCCGCAGATCCAGCCTGGGGGGCTGCTGATTTGGAGGGGGGATAGTGATAGAGGCTGCTAGTGTGGGGGCTGCTGTTGCCCTCTGCTTGGCAGCAGAGAAATCCTGAGCTCGTTGGCTTCTCAGGGTGGTGGGCTTTGTCCTGCCTCTGGGGGTGGCTCAGGTTTGCTGAAACTGGTGAGTACATCGATTAATTCTTCCAGCCCCTGCTGCTGTGTCCCGTCCCCCTGCACCGATAACAGGTCAGGGCCAGTGGTGTTTTGCTGACTCCTCTCCCACTTGCTCAGCCCTGTGATGGGAGCAGCCTTAAGTTTTCATCCCTGGTCTCCCAGGCTGGCTGAGCGCACCTTTCCTCACTGGCTTCATCCCTTCCTTACTGGGGTTGTCCCAGGGCAGTGGCCACCACCCTGCCTGTCAACATCGGTCACCACTAGGACAGGAATAACAGGGAGGGACTTAAAAAGATGATAGGGCTAGTGGCATCGATGGGGGGAGTGGGCTGTGGCATGAACCCCTGCTCTCTCCCCATGCAGCACAAGTACACATCTATCGCAGAGGTGCAAGTGCACATGGAGGACGAGTACCTGCGCTCACCGCTCTCTGGGGTGAGTGTGGGGATGAGGATGGGACAAAGCTCCCAGGCTGGGAGCTGGGGGCACTCAGTCCTGCCAGGCGTTTTGGCTGTCGGAGGGGCTGGGGGTTTGCTCTGCTGGGAAGGGAGGAGTGATTTCTCTGGGGCAGGGAGTGGGGTGTGTGGGGAGGCTTTGGGCAGGAGCTGGGGGTATCTGCCCTTGGGGTCAGGGAGCCTGGGGCTGAGCCAGGCCCACTGCGCTGGTGGCAGCTCCTGGTATGAGGTTTTCTGGTCTCTCCTGGCACCAGGGGGAAGAAGAAGTGGAGCAAGTCCCTGCGGAAATCCTGTACCAGGGCCTTCTGCCAAGCCTGCCGCAATACATGGTGAGCTGGGGAGCACGGGGCCCTCGTCCTGGGGCCTCCCTCCACTGCTCTGTCCCTTTCCAGTGATGCCCCCCAAAGTTTCATCCTGCATATACTTCCATGTTACTCCCTCCTGCAGTGGAGAGGGGGGCCTGTAGCCAGTCCTCCCTCTCCCATCCCCTTTTCCATCTCTCCCTTCTCTCCAGATTGCTCTGCTGAAGATCCTCCTTGCCGCAGCCCCCACCTCCAAAGCCAAGACGGACTCCATCAACATCCTGGCAGACGTCTTGCCGGAGGAGATGCCGTGAGTGACCGTGGAGGGCGAGCAGAGGTGCTGGGTGGTGGGTGGGAAGGGAAGGGGGGATGGGAGGGAGCCAGGCAGGGTGGTGCAGTTTGGGCTGGGCTGTGCTGAGGCCTCCTGGGTGATCTGACCATCTTCTGCTTGGTGGGGTGCCAGGAATTGGGCATTGCTGCAGGAGCTGGCTGCAGGTGGCTGCTGAGGGCCTGGGGGATGCCGAAACCTCCGGGGCTGGCGGGGTGCGGGCAGTGCCTCACCTCAAGGATCCCTCTGTGTCCCCCAGGACCACGGTGCTGCAGAGCATGAAGCTGGGGGTGGATGTCAATCGGCACAAGGAGATCATCGTCAAAGCCATTTCCGCCGTGCTGCTCCTCCTGCTCAAG
Source organism: Egretta garzetta (assembly GCF_000687185.1). Lineage (NCBI taxonomy): Eukaryota > Metazoa > Chordata > Aves > Pelecaniformes > Ardeidae > Egretta > Egretta garzetta. Next base: position 149,303 of record NW_009259982.1, read on the forward strand.
CACTTCAAGCTGAATCACATCTACCAGGTGAGGCGAGCCAGGGTCTGGCAGCCCCCCACAGGGCTTTGGGGATGGCCAGGACCCAGGATGGGTTCCCATTCACCCTCTTTTCTCCCCAGTTTGAGTACATGGCCCAGCATCTGGTCTTTGCCAACTGCATCCCGCTCATCCTGAAGTTCTTCAACCAGAACATCATGTCCTACATCACTGCCAAGAACAGGTAGTGGGAGGGGGCTGCCCAACCACATCCCTGCCAGGTGTGGGGAGGGGGTCTCTGCTTGCTTTGTCCCCCCACAATCCCTCCCTGGCTGTGGCTTGGGTGCAGGTAGACCCAGGGAGGTGCCCATGGCAGCTGATGGGTGGGTGGGAGGTGTGGGGCTGCGTTGCCCCCAAGCCAGGTAGGATCTGGGGGAGCAGCATGTGACAGCCCCTCTCTTTCCTGCAGCATTTCAGTCCTGGACTACCCGTATTGCGTGGTGCACGAGCTGCCGGAGCTGACAGCAGAGAGCCTGGTGAGTTGCTCCCTTCTCTGCCAGGTCCTGGCACCCCGGGGTGCTCCCCAAAGGGTTTCATGGGTGCAGGGAAGCAGCAGGGCTCCAGCACCCAGCCCTGGGCCGCTCAGCACTCCTGCGCTTGGCCCCGGCACTGCTGGGGCTTTGGTGTGTGGCTGTCGGACGTCTCCTGCCTGTGTGCTGTGTTCTAGGTCCTCAGGCAAGGGTCCTCAGACCAAAACAGCCTCTCCTCATCCCCGCTCCGATCTCTTGCCTCTGCTTTCCTGCAGGAAGCTGGGGACAACAACCAGTTTTGCTGGAGGAACCTCTTCTCCTGCATAAACCTCCTGCGCATCCTGAATAAGCTGACCAAGTGGAAGCATTCCCGCACCATGGTGAGGGCCAGGGAACGTGCTGGGGCTCAGCCCAGCCAGACTGGGCTGTTGCTGGGTCCTTGGGGTGCCCTTTGTGCTGCCCCCCAGACCTCACTGGGGATCGGCAGGCGAGGGAGGGTGGGTGGAATGGGTGAGGGAGAGCGCACACTGCAGGGAAGGGGTTGTGTGTGCTGGAGGGGGTTGGCACATGTGTGACAGGAGGTACCCACGTACCTGTCCCAGCCATGTCACCCCTCTGTCCCCGGCTGCCGCGGGGGGCCGTTCCCTGCAGATGCTGGTGGTGTTCAAGTCGGCGCCCATCCTGAAGCGGGCGCTGAAAGTGAAGCAGGCCATGATGCAGCTCTACGTGCTGAAGCTGCTCAAGGTACAGACCAAGTACCTGGGCCGGCAGTGGAGGAAAAGCAACATGAAAACCATGTCGGCCATCTACCAGAAAGTGCGGCACCGTCTCAACGACGACTGGGCTTACGGCAATGGTACGTCCTTCACAGTGGCTGCAGAGCATCCCTTTACCCGCTGTCCTTCCCGCTGCGTGCAGCGACGTGTCTGTGCCCAGAGCTGTCCCTTTGCTGCCCTCGGCCGGGCTGCAGGGAGGGATTTGGGGTGGTGGCGTCGTGGGGAAGAGGGAAAGGGCTGGCAATGGCTGGTGTTGGAGCTGTTGCTGGCTGCCTGCTACGTGCCCTGCATATTGATCTTTGTAAGGACCTGCAAAGACCTTTCCTGAGGGTTTGGGGCTGGCTGAAGGGCCCCCAGCTCCCCTCTGACACCTCTCTTCCCTCTGCCCAGACCTGGATGCCCGGCCCTGGGACTTCCAGGCGGAGGAGTGTGCCCTGCGCGCCAGCATTGAGCGCTTCAACTCGCGTCGCTATGACCGGGCTCACAGCAACCCCGATTTTCTGCCCGTGGACAACTGCCTGCAGAGCGTGCTGGGCCAGCGTGTGGACCTGCCCGAGGATTTCCAGGTCAACTATGACCTGTGGCTGGAGCGGGAGGTCTTCTCCCGACCCATCTCCTGGGAGGAGCTGCTGCAGTGACAGATGTCAGGGAGGCAGGAGGGGGTGCTTTGGGGAGATCTCGAGCCCAGCCCGCTGCCCAGGGGCAGGGGGAGGGAGGTTTTGGGGGGGTCTGTGGGTGCCTGGACCCCCTGTGGTGGGCTCGGGAGGAGGCTGGAGCTGTGGGGTCCTTGCCAAGACACTGTCCTGCCCCTCTGCCTCCTTCCAGGCTGCACCAGGCTCAATCCTGAGCGGAGGGTGAAGGCTTGGTGGGGGCCCTGGGAGTTTCATGCTGGGTGGGGGGGACCCATGCATGCCCCTGGGCGATGCTTTTGGAGGCAGCACCAGCATCGCCCTCCTGCCCCCCACCAGAGCCAAGAAGGGGGTGCAGGGAGTGGGGCAAAGTGGGGCCAGGGCCTCTTTGGCGCTGCTGCGGGACACGGGGAGCGCGGGGGCTGCTGTGGCAGGAGAGCAGTCTGCCCCCCTGCCCAGACCCTGCCTGAGGACACGGTGGCAGGGCTGGGGACACTGGGAGGGCGATGGCGGGGGGTTGAGGGGCTGACCTCTTGCTGATGGGCTGGGGAGGGCTGGAGGCTGCAGTCTTCCCTTGCCCCGCTGGGTGGGGTGGATGAGCTGTACATATAAATATATATATTTCGCGATATCTCTGACCCCATGGTGTCTGGGCTCTGTCTGTGTCCCCGTCCCTCCTGCCCCCGGGCAGCAGCAACGGGCGGACCCAGCGATGGGGCTGGGCTGGTGCACGGGGTTCATTGTTCCGTGTCCTTGACGCCACTCGCTCCTCAAATCCCAAATCCCACTGGGGGTGGGTTATGTGTTGCTGAAAGATTTAATATTTACCTTGCAGCTGGATCTGCGGGCTTTGGGGAGCTGGTGACCTCAGGGGGGTGCAGGCAGGAGCTGGCAGCTTCAAGCAGGCATTTGCCTGTCCCCTCTGCTGTTCTGCCCTGGCATTTCTGACACTGGTGGTGTCACTGGGATTTTCTTTGGCCCCTGCTCCCAGGGAGGAGCCAGGCATCCAACCCTGGCCTTGGAAGAGCTCATCCTTGTGCCTTGTCGTGCCTCGGTTTCCCTGGCAGAGAGGCAGCAGCAGCCCCTGCCGGCTCGGGTGCATGAAATCCTGGGGGCTTCACCCCTGGTTTGAGGGGGGAGAGGCAGGGCAGGGGCAGTGGAGGCTGTTTGCTTCCCTGGCCCCCTGGAGCCCCAGGCTGCTGGGGAGCGGCTGGCACCGGCCTCAAGTTGTGCCAGGGCAGGGTGAGGTTGGGCATGGGGAACAATTCCTTCCCCTTGGGGTTGTCAGGGGCTGGAAGGGGCTGCCCAGGGAAGGGGTCGAGTCCCCAGCCCTGGGGGGATTTAACAGCCGGGCAGAGACGGTGCTGAGGGCCAGGGTTTGGGGGTGGGATGGCAGGAGTAGGGGAACGGTTGGGTTTGGGGATCCTAAAGGGCTTTTCCAACCCAAATGATCCTGTGATTCTTTGATTTACCAGCCGTCGCCTGCTGGGCCGAGCCTGTGGTGCTCCAGGAGTGACCCCAGCTGCCGTCCCTGCCCTGGGGCTGGAGGGGAGAGGTGGTGTGCGACATTGGGGTGCCTCGGGGTGGCACAAAGGGTGGGGGCTGTGCTCTTCCTGCATCCCCCTGCTCCCTGCCCAGCCTTGGGGGTGCTCAGCCCCTGCCCTGGAGGCCGCTCCAAAGGCAGGAGGCAGCAAACTCAGCCCTTTGTAGCCATCAGAGAAGCCACATGGGCCCAGCCTCGAAGGCAATGTGCCTTTCCCCAGACCGTGGCTTTGGGACCCATCCTGCCACGGGCAAGGGATGGCTGGTGACATTGAGCCAGAGCCCAGTGACCCCTCCAAGGTCCCCAGTGCTGCACCCTGACCTTGGCCCCCCGTGAGCAGCTCGGATCGGGGTGGATGCATCCTGGGCCAGATCCTGCTGGGGGGTGCAACCACCCATGGCATTGCAATGGGCTTTGCATGTATTTGCAAAGCATACTGAGCCCCCCCAGGGTGCTTTCCTTCCACCTGGGTGCCCCCAGCACCCACCCCCAGCCCCTGAAACCCAGTCCTGGTGCAGGAGCCGGCCCGGGGGGGCCTGGCGGGACCCTCGCCGATGAGGTGTGAGCCGAGCCCAGCTCTCCATCACACCTCGCTCCCCTCCGCCTGCGCCAAAATGTTCCCCAGCTGTGCCGGGCGATCACAGACCGCGGCTTTTATAGCGCTGCCGGAGCCATAAATAACTTATTAAAAATGTGTTTTATTGTTTATAAATGAATAACAAAATCCCCGCTGGTGGGAGGGGGGGGCTGCGAGAGCCAGGGCACAAGCTGTCCCAGGCGAGGGTGGGCACCCACTGGGTGCATGGACGGGCTGTGGGCTGCCTCCTGGGGGGCACCCAGGGGTGCCAAGCCTGGTGGGTGAGGAACAACAGCCATGCAGGTCTTGGAGCATTTGGGCTCCCTTTGGCTGGAAACCTTGCTTTTTGGCCCAAATTGGGCTAGACCAGCAGGTCGGGTGCCTGCACGAGGGGGTCATGGTGCCCGACCAAAGTTCCCCCCGGCCCCAGCATCAGGATGCGGCAGAGCAGGAGCTGGGGGCAAGGCGGCATCGCAGTTTTGGGGTTGGTTTTTGACACGAGGGGGCCCTGGGGGGTGTAACAGCATCTCCTGGCGATGGGGTGAGCAAGGGGAGGTCCTGTTCGTGACTTGATTTGGGCCGTTTGCCTTGCGGTTCGGGGGGTCGCACTGCTGCGACCTGGCACTTGGAGGGACTCGTGGTGTGGCCTGGGACCCCCAGAGGAGATGAAGGACATCGGATGATCCCCCCTCGGACACCCAGGACTGGCCATACAGGTACCACTGCTAACGGGCTTCCTGCAGATCCCCAAACTGGGGAAAACCCCTCCAAATTGACCACTTGTACCCCCAACACCCCAGCTGGGGCACCCGGAATGGTACCAGGGACGGGGCTCCCACCCGCCGGGATTAAAGCACCTCCCCTCCTTACTGATCTGAGGGGTGACAGGCATGGGGCGACCCCACAGGGGCTTCAATTTAGGTGTCCTTACCCCTGCAGCCCCCACCCCGTACTGGTTTGTTGCCCATTTGTTGCCCCGCGCGTTGCAGGAGCTGGTGACTCTGCCCAGGGGTTGTCCTGGACCTTATTTCCTCTCTGAGGGGGAGCAGAAAGGGCTGCTGGTGGTTTGGGGGGGCTTTGAGGGCTCCTTGAACATGGCTGGGGCTTTTGCTCTGCCCCCCAGTAACTCCCCCTGAGCACCAGTAGCTGTCCCAGCTTGCGTGGGTCTTCCCAGTATGGTTGAACTGGCACATGAAGAACCCAATTTCTGCCATTGCTGGCTGCACTGGGCGGGGGGGAATGGCCAAATTTCAGCTGGGGAGGGGAGTGTTACCCCCAAAACAATCCAGTGCCCCCTGCCATGGTGCTCCCCTGGCACCCCTTGCTGGCACAGTCCCCTCCCTGGACAGGTTGGCGCCCCCCAGGTCAGGCACGGAGGGTCTGAAGGCACAGGGGGGTGCGGGTGGGGGGGCCAAGAGGCTGCGCCCCTGCTGCAAACTGCCAGGTATCTCCATCAAATCCCATTCTCTGAAGGTGCTTGGGGAGGGGGGGACATATTTTGGAGCTACTTTTGGGGTCCCGAGCTGCCCGGGCCAGCCCCACTGGGGTGGGCTGGGTTTGGGGGTGACCCTTTTCCCTCCCCCAGCAGCACCCGCCTTGACCCCCCTCACCTGGGCGGGGGTGACAGCAGTGTGATGGAGTGGGGTGGGATGCAGGAAGCTGTCGGAGATCGGGGTGCATGGGGAGGGGGGGGTAAGGGTGACCCCACCCAAACTGCTCCCAAACCCTGGTGCTGGAGGGAAAGGGGGTGGGCGGGGGGAGGCCGTGCAGGGAGTAGAGGCTGTTGATGCTGGGGTGGGGGCCGGGAGAAGCGGGGATGCCCATGAAGCCGGCGATGGTTGCTGTGACAGCGTTGGGGTACGGAGACATGCAGGGGGACGGGATGCTCTCGGGGGGCAGGAGCCCCGCAGGGCTCCCGGGGCCGGAGCTTGGCCACAGGTTGTTCTGCAGCTGGAAGAAAGGAAACACCCCCCCAAAAAAAAAGAAGCCAGAAGTGAAGTGGGGGGAGACCAGATGTAGGTGGGGGCCACATTCCCCCCTCCCTTGGATCTCACCCACCCACAAGCTCCAAAGCGATGGATGCCTTTGCTTTATTTTAATTGCCTGGGGGGGTTGAATCCTGGTTGAAATCTTCCTCCCCCTGGGCAGGGGGGGAGCTGTGGGAGAGTTTGGCATCGGGGATGTGTGTGGAGCGGAGTTTTAAATTATTTTTATGCTTTTCTATGTAGAAAAAAAAAAGGTAATTTTGCAGAAAAGGGGGGCAGGCAGCAGTGATGGATGTGGGACAGCTAAAGGGGTTTTCTTGAGGGGGGGGGGCACCCCAAAACCTGCCCATTTTCCCACTGGAGATGGAGGGGGACATAAAGCAGCACCTTCTGCATGTGGCAAAATGTGACGCTGCAGCTCTCCTCCTTTTCCACCTGGGGCCAAGGGCGGGTGGAACCGCAGGGCCCATGGGAGAGGAGGAGCAAAAATGGGTGATGTGGGTCCGTGGGGACCCCGGGTGCAATGGGGCAGGACCCCTGCCCGGGGTGGGGGGACAGGGCTGGGCAGGCAGCATCTCTCACCTCCTGGATTTTTCCGTATCGTTCCCGTTTCCGCCACTTGGCCCGTCGGTTCTGGAACCAGACCTGGGGGATGGAGGAGGGGGCTGAGGTGCGGGGACCCCTGCCTGCCCCGGGCGAGATGGGCAGCCCTGGTCCACGCTCATCTTCCCAGCAGGAGTAGAGCCCTAACCCGATGCCCCAGCATCCTGGTAAACTGGAGATGGAGGAAGCCGCCCTCGTGCCCAGCTCCGAGCTCACCAGCCTTTTTCTCTACCAAGAGCAGAAATATCTCTTATTGCTCTTGGAAAACAGGCAGTCCCGCTCTGTGCACAGTCCCTTGTGCTTCTGGGCTCTTTGGGTCCCGTGTGGTCACGATGACCCACCCGCATGTCCCCTCCGTGCTGCTGGATGGGGCTGGGTGCTGGAGCTGGCTGGGGTGGTGACAGCTCCAGGGCTCTCGTGGTGACAGGTAATTTCATCTAAATCCACCCCAAATCAGGGCTCGGGGGCTGTGGTGGGTGCTGGCTGGCTGCAGGCTCGGGGTGCGCATCCCCTGCCCTGGGCCCTGTCTCCAGCTCCTGCCCCACAGGGAGGGCAGCACCCAGGACTTGGCGGCTCGAGGGACCCAGCACCCGATGGGTGCTCCCTGCTCACTTTGTTACTCACCCACCTTCCCTTTTCTCCCCGCTGGGTGCCCCCTCCAGCTGCCTCTTCCCGCTGGGAGCCTCAAACCACACGGGAGACGCCTCTGGAAGGAGCTTGCATGATGCTGGTGGTGCTGTGGTGGTGAGGGAGGGGCCTCATCCTGCCCCACAACCTGGGATGCACCAGCCCCAGCCATGCTGAGCCCCTGGGATCCCCTCTCCTGGGATGGCAGCTCCATCGCTGCTGGCCCTGGGCTGGAGGGAGCTGAGCTGGGGGAGGCTGGGGATGATGGATGCACGGGGGGGATGACGTTGGGGGATGCTGGGGGGGGGGGAAGTAGGCAATGACCTCCCACAATTTGGCTCTTCCCACCCCTTGGGTGCTGCAGAGAGGGGACAAGGGGAGCTCGGAGAGGCAACCGGCACCCGCACCCCGTGGCAGTGGGCGTAAGCAAGCGCTTGGGCTGGGATTTCCCCTCCGGGGCTTAGCGAAATCCTCCTGGATAAAACACCTTCTAACTCAGCATCACCCTGCGGGGGAGGGGAAAGCATCCCTCCAGCTCTGCCCGATGCCACCCGGGGTGGCCGTGCCCATCCCTGCGGGTGCCAGGGCCCCCTGCCCGTACCTGCACCCTGGCTTCGGTCAGGTCTGTCCGTAGTGCCAGCTGCTCACGGGCATAGACGTCAGGGTAATGCGTCTTCTGGAAGACCTTCTCCAGCTCCTCCAGCTGGAACGTGCTGAAGGTCGTCCTGTTCCTCCGCTTCTTGCTCTTGCTCTTGCCCAGGGGCTCAGGGAGCTCAGGGACCCCGTGTTCCCGTAGGCTGCCCAGGGGTGCTGCCAGCAGGCACCCCAGCTCCCCCGGGGCTTTCAGGGGGGCCCGGCAGGCTGTGGGCATCGCTTGGTACCCACCTTTGCATCCCTTCTGGCTACCTGGCAGGGGGAGAGGCACGAAGATGGGGTGGTGTTAATGGTGTTAATGAAGCAAAGAGGCCCCCCCCAACCCCAAACCTCCCATCCCTGCTGGAGCCAAGGCCTCGGTCACCCCAGGGGGGATGTCGGGGCACAGTCCCAGGAGAAAGGGGCTGGGTGCAGGCACACAGTGGTCAAATCAAGCACCGGGGAGGGTAAAACCCCTGCCCCCCGGGGGAGCTGTGGGCCGGTGCTGCTCCCTGAGACTGGGGGAGGGAAGCCTGGCCGGAGCGGTGGGTGCTTGGGGACCCGTGGCTGGGGGGTCCTGCTCAGGGACCTTCTTGGGTGCTGCTACCAAGGGATGTGGGGTGGGCGAGGGGGAACAGAGAAGGCGAGCACGGGATCATCTTGCAGGGGGGGCTTTGCTCAGCTCGCCTCGTCCCTCGCCTTGTCCCTCACCTCCCGCTCCCTTCCAGGCCAGGCTGATGCCTCTGCCCTGCTCAGCTGCGCCTGGGGCAGCGATGTGGAATCCACCAGTAACCCCAGCCCGCCCCGGTGCTGGGCTGTATCCAGACCCCTGCCCTTGAGCTCGGTTCAAGGGAAGCCTCTGCCTGCCCCCGGGCCAAGCTTTTCCCTGTAGCTGTAACTCTCAGGAAACCATTTTGAAAGGAGTGAAAAATACTCCCCCCCTCTTTTTGCTCGAGAAGAGCTCCCCTTCCCTACCCTCCCACTGGCCCAGGGCAGGGGCAGAGCAAGAAATTTTGGGGTTGCCCCCTTCCTCTCGCTGCTGCACTGTCTCTGGGGTGTCATCAAAAGAGTTGGAGGCGATAAGTGACTGCCACGCGTTTCAGAGGTCACCTTCGTCACGCGGGGACACACAGAGCTCAGTGGCTCCGGCCAACGCCGGGTGCTGCTGTGATCCTGAGGAGCTGAATTTGTGAAGGGAGAACTGAGGGGGGACTTAGAAGAATGGCTGGGGGCCCCCCAGCAGCCAAGGGGACACAGGGGCATCACCTGGGAAGGAGACAACCTGGAAAACGCTGGGTTTTATCCCTGATCTCCCCCCCACCCTGAGTACCAAGCTCAGGCTTGCTGCAGGTGGAGACCACCGGCCCCCTTGGAGGGGCAGGATCAGGCCCATGGCTGGGCCTTGAGCACAGCGCAGCACTTGGGGCCAGCAAGAGGAGAAATCATCTCCTTTGGGATGGATCCTCCTTCCCAGCCTGTTAACCATCACATCCTGGTGGAGCGGGGTCTGGGGTCCCCATCCCTGCGGACCCTGCTCCGTGCCCCCCAAACCAGCCCCTGCCGCGGCCTTTTCCAGACTTTCGGTTTTGCTTTTTGGTTGTTTCCTAATTAAGGCAATTTGGGGGTTACAGCACGCAGCTGAGAGCCGAAGTCCAGCTGCTTTGAATTAATGGGAAAATGTTATCTGGAGGGGTCCTGGGGGGGCAACTGCTCCCCGTCCCTCTTGGTACCGACCTGTCTACGAGCCCGGTGGTGGGTAATGGCGAAAGGATGAGGCCAAATTGCCATTTCCTCCCCGCTTTGTCCTCCGAAAGGCTCAGCCACCCGGCCGGGGAGTTTTAATGATAAAAACCAAGCCCCACCAAGGAACGGAGCAAAGGCAATTCAAAGACAACGTGCCGCATTTCCGAGTGACCCCGCGGGTTTCGGCTTTGGAGACAAATAAATAAATGGCCAGAAAGAAGGAGAAGGCAGGAAGGGAGCAGGATACGGGCGCGTAGCTAAATAAACACGGCATCGCAGGGGGACAAAGAGGATGGGAAAAGGGGAAGATAGAGATATTCCCCCCCCCCCTCCCCTTCCTAAACTGACACCCCCTGAAAGATTTGGCGGCGCTGGGGAAATCAGCAGCTGGGGAACAGCTGTACAGCTCTTGGGTTAACCAGGAGGGGAAAAAGAGAACTCAAAGGGATCATTAGCGAAGGGATGGGGGCATGGAAAGGGCTCCCGGGAACCGTGGGGGGAGACACGGCAGCCGCCGGGGG